>NC_045682.1:29029886-29201048 GCF_003331165.1 Xiphophorus hellerii
AATAAGAAATACTGCCACCTACAGGAGGGAGTTAGCATCACGTAAACTGATGCTAACCATGTTAGCTCAAAGCAATTCTCAATAAATTCAAATCCTGCATTAGCATGGATTTCCATGCTTGTAACATGGCCTTTTGAGCCTCGAGGGCCACAGAAACAGCTGTGGCGGGCCGGATTTGGCCCTCGGGCCTTCAGTTTGACATGTGATGTAACTACTTTCTGTGTCAGTAAAATAAAACAGCCACCAGTAAATATGGGCTGTGAATGAAATTCTTGTGAGTGTTGTTGTTTTAGCTCAGTGTGCTAACGCTGCGGAGCGTCACGCCGCCTTCACACGCCTCCATGGGAATCAGCAGCGATCTGCGCTCAGACACGCGCTGCCACGCCGGCATGCCGCCACAGGAGTGTGTTTGAACACACACTCACAGGCCGGGTCAAAGAAACTCTGAGGTGAACCCGAGTCACGCTGCCGGAGCTCAGCCTCAGGGCAACGGTCGCCATGGCAACAACATGGCAACAACATGGACAGACCGCTCTGTCCCCCAATCTGTCACAGAAGCTAACGTCTCAGTTAGCCAGAAGCTAACGTCTCAGTTAGCCAGAAGCTAACATCTTCCTGATGAAGACGAGAATCTGGAAACTTTTTCTGTTTTTCTGCTCAGTTTGTCAAACAGACGCTGCGTCTCTCCAATCAATCAAATTTAATTTTATGTTTGTTATTTATTTACAGCACAAAGTCATGCAGCATCGAATCAACAATCAAACATGACAATAAGTTGAGTTCCATCGTTAAATTGATTATTGATTACGTTTCTAATAAAACTGCTTTTAGTCTGGATTTAAAGGATCTCAGTGTTTCTGATGTTTTACAGTTTTCTGGAAGTTTGTTCCAGATTTGTGGTGGATAGAAGCTGAATGCTGCTTCTCCTTGCTTGGTTCTGGTTCTGATGCAGAGCAGAACCAGAACCAGAACCTGAGGGCTCTGGAAGGTTGATCCAACAGCAGTAAACTGGGCTGTGAATGAAGTTCTTGTGAGTTTTGTTGTTTTAGCTCAGTGTGCTAACGCTGCGGAGCGTCACGGCTCTTTTCATTAAACTCACTCATTCTTCTTCTTCTTCTTCTCCTTCCTCTGACTCAGTCCCGTCTCTTTTCTCCTCTGGACCTCCTCCATGCTTTGATTCCCTTCATTTAGCCTGTCAGCGCTGATGACATGTTCCCATTCAGCTGCTGGCTGCTCTGTTGGACATGTATTGTGACTCAAGCAGCAACAAGCTGCAGCTCATTTCTTCCTTCTGGAACGTTTTCTGCCCAGCGGAGCCTGCAGACATTCAGCTCATCAAAAGGATTCCTGCTTCCAGGTCCGTGTTTGCAGAACCAGCAGAGGATCAGGGAGATTTTCTGAAGTTTTCATCTTCAGGTTTAGATGAAACCATTTTACCAGATTTGATCTAAAGTGGCTCAGAATCAACTTCCTGATCATATTTATACAAAATATGATCAACAACGCTCTTAAGATTATGCAAAATTCACATTTTGGTTCTTGTTATTTTTCCATTTGGGTCTCAAATGATTCTGAAAACAAACCAGGCTTAAAAAATCATCCAGATGTTTTTGCTTCTGGAAAACGAGACGATTCAAAAACCTCCCTATTCACATTCAACAGCCCATTACCTAGCAACCCCAGGCGAGCTCTGGTCCGTTACCTAGCAACCCCAGGCGAGCTCTGGTCCGTTACCTAGCAACCCCAGGCGAGCTCTGGTCCGTTACCTAGCAACCCCAGGAGATCTCTGGCCCGTTACCTAGCAACCCCAGGAGATGTTCGGCCTGTTACCTAGCAACCACAGCCGGTTTTCCTGCTCTATTTGCTGTACAATGGCTGCTGGAAAACACAGTGTTGTTGTGCTGCACCACATTCCCACCTAAAAATAAGATATCAGATTTTCTTTTTTTTGTTCCAAATCTGATTTCCAGTTTTAATGGATTTCTTCTTCTTCTTCTTCTTCTTCTTCTTCTTCTTGCAGGCTGGACCTCGACTCGACGTGGCGGCTCTGTGGAAGGTTAACATCAAGGCCAGGTTGAGATTGGAGTTTTGTTTCCACAGAGCCACCGGGGATTTGAAGGGTTTATTAGAACTGTGGGGTTTTAACAATGTGTTGTGCACCATTTCTAATCAGGGAGAACTAAAATATAACCATCTGTTATTGTAACTATTTATTGTGTTTTTTTTAGTATCCTTGATCTGATTATGTAATGTATTGTTCAATTATTGTATAACAAATGTTTTGTTAAAAAATCTTCTTCTTCTTCTTCCTCTTTGGATGATTAGTTTTGGTCGTCTGTTTGTCTCCTTGTTTCACATTTTTCTCAGTATTTTTTATTTTTCTGTCACTATTTGCTTCATAGCTAAAAGTCAAACTTTCACCAAACTGATTTCATGAAACCTCCATTTTTATTTCTAAGTTTAAAAGCTGAAGTTTGGAGCGGATGAGTCGAGATGTTTTAACCCAAACTGTTCATTTCCAAAGAAAATCCAATTCCTGGAGGATCCTTCAGTCTGATTGTGATGTCACTTCCTTCTGTCATGACAATCAATGATCATTTTTTTTAAATTCTATCTACAACTACTACTCAGTGGTAGTTGTTATTGTGTCTTGTCTCTATGCTGCGAAGTAATTTCCCTGCTGGGATGAATATAGTACTTCTATTCTATTCTATTCTATTCTATAACTGGACTCCCTGTTGATGCTAAATGTGTGAGTCTGTTTCTCTGTCAGGGCTGAAGGTCACCTTGAGTTTCACCTCTGACAAACTGTCCGCCTTTCTGTCCCAGAATTCTCTGGGGCAGCTGTCGAGCTGCGGCCAATCACTGAGCTTAATGATTTACAGAAACACAGAGCCGGAGTTTATCAGCTGGGCTCGACCTTTGACCTGGGCCTCAGATTGTCACGGCTCTTCTGACGACCTCTGTGTGACCTCCAGACCCTGACCAGACCAATAAAGCCGTTTACGACCGATCGCTGACGCGTTGCTGACCTGCTGACCTTCTCCCAGCAGAACTCACCGTCTTTGTCCACCATGTTGCATAATTCAATCCTAAACAGACTAAAGAGAAAACTGGAAGCCGTTACAAAAACCCGCTTGTATGAGTGAACAGCTTTAAAGCAAACCTGTTTGGTAAAATTCACATTTTGCATATTTTTTATATTTCCATTTTGGTTTCTAAAAAACAAACGAGGCTCTTAAAAACACTCAGTTTGGTTTCTGGTGTCTGGAAATCGAGCCGTTTTAAAACACTTCCTGATTGTTGAGTCACTTTGTTACCTAGCAACCCCAGCTGATCCCCATGTACAATGGCTGCTGGAAAAGGCCAGTTTTATTTTGGTCGTTCTGCCATGAAAAGGTTAAGATGGGAAAAAATCTGGTTTGGTTTTCAGAGTTTCTGCAGTTTTCTCAGGGAGTTCAGCTGTTTCCGATCAGACCTCCGCAGGTTCCGGTGAACACATGAATCTCTGTTTGAGGAGCCATCTTGGTGTCACGCTGTCGCTGAACTCCATCATCCATTAAAGCGTATCTGAGCGTCGCTCAGCGATTACAGCAGCGCTGCCTGAGCAGATCCTCCGTCCGCTGCGGCTGCCGTGTCGCTGTTGTTGGGTTTTCCTGTAAATCCAGGCGGAGGATCCAGGCCACATTGACTCCCAGATGAGCGTCTGAAGGCAGATTAGCGGCTTTGTCCCTCTGTGCTGCTGATGCTCAGAGCTCTGCTGAAGCAGCAGCGGGGCGTTCAGGATCAGGACGGAATATTTTGGCTCCTGAGCCACCTGGTGACTCGTTCCCATCGCTGTCCCCTCTGCAACCTTCCTCTGCTCCCTGTGACTGACAGCTGTGCTCAGCCTTTATTATTGCCTCCCAAAAGCCGCATTTTAAAACATATTTACCATTTTTTTTCTCAGTGAGATTGATGAAAGAAGGGGGCTGCGGACGAGGAGAGCAGGAAGGGAGGGAAAAGCTCCCCAGATGAAAATCCTAAATCAGCATGCCCTGCCGCTGCAGCTGAGGCCGAGGAAGGGATTGCATTTAATTTATTCTCTAAAGCCTGGGAATCAGGCCATCAAAAGGAACCAAAATATCAGGTTTCCTGCTCCAAACGGGCCAGCAGCGTGATCCCAGCCTGGATTTAACCCTTTCAAGGTGGCAGGCGGCATCAGAGGCAGCAACACCAACACACACCGCCAGCGGCTGCTCCGCCTTTACTGACGGAAAACGAAAACACGACTTTGTTAAATCAGAAACAATTACAATCAGACGGGAATAAATTTGTTCACATTATAAAAAACCTGCAGTACCTTCATCCTAACACTTCCTGTTTTCATCTTCTTTGTGGTTTCCAGCAGTAGTAACTTCCTGCTGCTGATCATGTGACTCATCTTGCCAACAATCTGTTTCTGTTTCTGAAATAAACTAATGAAATGTATTTTTTATTAAATTATTTATAAAATCTCAAACTGATCAGTTTTATAGTGAACAGAAAAGCAGCTTCTGATTGGACGTTTAATTCCCTCCTCAGGATAAACTTTGTATTAAAACCTTTTGCTACATTTTGAGCTGCACATTTTTTCACATCTGAATTTCCGTCTGGGATTAATAAAGTACATTCATTCATTCATTCATTCATTCATTCATTCATTCATTCATTCATTCATTCATTCATTCATTCTTCCAGTGGCTGATTGTTTTCTCCTTCCTTCTTCCCAGTCTGACGTTTTTCTGTCTCTGTCATTATTCATTCATTCATGGTCAGTTTCCTTTTTCCTCCCCACAGCATGATGCTGTCACCACCGTGTTTCAACTGTTGACCAGAAGTCATTTTTCATCTTTCCATGTTTCTGCTAACAAACTGATTTTCTTTGAACGGTTTTTATCCATAAAGTTCAGATTAGTGACGTTTGATGGATTTGATTTCCGGCCCGTCGGGTTTGGTGGCGGCCATGATGGGACGCTTACAGGTTATGAAATATTGTTTCATAACCTCATCTGTGCTCCATCACTGCAAAAATCAAAATCAAAAACTTACCAAATTAATTTGGTTTAGTTTCTTGTGCAAATATCTTAGTTCACTTGAAATAAGATAAAACTAATTTACAAGTAATGTTTCAGTAAAATATTTCAAGTGAACTAAAATATTTGCATTACAAATTAAACTAAATACTTGTTAATATTTGGTGTTTTTGCAGAGTTGGTCTTCATGATGCTGAACAGTTTATTATATTAGATTTTATATTCCAAATGATATTAAAAGTATCATCTGCTTCATTTAGGTAAATCTGCTACAATCAACTTATTTACATTCAGAGTTTTAATCTTTAGAACATTTTTCATATTTCAACCCAAAACGAACCATCAGTCAGACTTTAGTTATTTTCTGCAGATTCATCCTGCAGTTTGTGAATCTTCAAACTTTTGCTTTAAGTTGTCAGAAAAACATTTGTGACAAACAGAATGAAACATTTCTCCTAAAATATGAAACATTTCAAATAAAACATCATTTTATCCAGCAAACTGCTTAAATTGATTCTCTGCATGTTGTTGAAATAAAGTTTCTGTTTTATTGAGTTTCACGATAATCTAATTATTCATTTGGTTGAAGGTGAAAAATGTTGGATTAAATCTGCTGAACAGAATAAAACTGTTTCTTATTCTGTTGAATGGAGATTAAATCGTGACAATGTTTAAAAATGAATGTTTTTGGTGGAAACTTTAATTAGCAGCTTCAGCTTTAATAAACATTTTCTATCTTTGGTTTCAGTTTTAGTCTTTGTTCTGTTTTTGCTAGTTTTAGTTTTTAAGTTAAATTGTCTTCGTGTTTTTAATTGATCCGCCTGTTGCTGTGACAAATATTCTCAAATTTATTCTGAATTATTTTTCATTCATGGAGGGAAGAAATTAAATGAAATCAAATAAAACAAGTTTAAAAACGTTGCATACGACCCACTTCTTTACAGATTTACTTTAATTCAGCAACATTTGAGAGTTTAAGAGATTTATTACATAAAATTCATTTTTTGCACATTTGGGTTTGAACTGTTTATAAAAATAGTTTTAAAACACTCAGCTGTGGGGCGTGCCGTGGTGGCGTAGGGGTTAGCGCGACCCACATTTGGAGGCCTCAAGTCCTCGACGCGGCTTTCGCGGGTTCGACTCCCGGACCCGGCGACATTTACCGCATGTCTTCCCCCCTCTCCCTCCCCCTTTCCTGTCAGCCTACTTCATGAAAAGGGACTCTAGAGCCCACAAAAAGACCCCCTGGAGGGGTTATAAAAAAAAAAAAAAAAAAAAAAAAAAACACTCAGCTGTTATTTTCACAATAAATTCAAATTTTTTTGTGTCTGGAAAAAGAGCCATTTAAAAACCTCACGATTGAGTCATACTGAGCCGTTGCCTAGCAACCCCAGCAGAGTTCTACCTGTTACCTAGCAACCCAAAATGAGTCCCAGCACGTTTGGTCAGCTGGGTTTTATGTGCTGTACAATGGCTGCTGGAAAAGACAAGAGTTTAGTTGTTGATTTGCTGCAGTCTGGTTGGTTGAGCAGGAGGCTCCACTAATGCTTTTCAAAGACGCACTGTTGTATAATTGCATATCTGTTTGCAGCCATTTTGTTTCGGGTGTAAATGCTGAGTTGGGGGCGTGGCCAGCAGCAGCTTGTTTGGATTTAAAGAGACAGAGACCCTAAAACATCTCAGACTGAAACCTAATTATCTGAGAATGATTTAGAGTAAAACATGTGATGAGCAGGTTTTGTTTAGGCCATAGACTGATGCTAACTTATTCACTGTAAGTCGAGTGAAGATTTGAGAAACTTTTAAAGATTTAACCCTTTGGGTGAAAACTTTCCTCCTGCCTTCATGTTTTGTGTTTTCAGCACAAAGCTCTGGTTCTTTTCCTGGTTCTGCCGGCAGCCGACTGATTCAGGCTCCAGTCAGAATCAGATCCGTAACCAACAGAAAATCCCGTCCTTATGAGAAGCAGCGCTGATCTCTGCTGACCGGCTCCTCTCCTCCTTCATCTCGCCACTTTGTTTGCTTTGCTTTAATTTCTGTTTTTCCACCCGCCTCCCCCTCTCAGTTTTTCGTGCAAAGAATAAAATTTCATCTGCGCGGGCTCTGGGAAAGCCGGCCCTCGGATTGGCCCCTGCCCGTACAGATGCTTTGAATTTGCTGGGCTTTCCTGCCTGCTCGCGGGCCGGTGGGTAGGGCCGTGAAACCTGCCTGTATTTCCTGGGATTAGGCGTCAGATGGGCCCTCAGAGGAGGTCTGGGGTCCCGGCCTCCCTGCACGGCTGGGAAACTGACCCCCATCTGACTCTGTGGTCCTTCTGACCACATCAGGACGACTAAACAGAAACTTCATCTTTATCATACAGTTTTAATGTTCTCAGCAAAAACACCAAATCTTACCAAGTCCTTTTGCTTTAGTTTCTATATATTAGAAATGAGACCAAACTTACAGATAACAAACTTTTCAGCAATAAATCTGAGTTTGTGTTAATAATTCCTGAATATCAATGAAAAAGTTCTTGTTCCACTGGCAGATTATTTCACAGAGAACTGACCCGTTACCTAGCAACCCCAGCCAAGCCCAGCCCGTTACCTAGCAACCGAGTTCTAGTTCGCAGATTATTTAACCCTAACGTAAAAAATGTTTTGTTATAAAGATGAAACAATCTGCCAGTGAAACTAGCACTTTTTCATCAACATTAAGGAATTATTTAGTTAAAATAACTATTAACTCTTTTTGATGATTCTTAATTTAAATTCTAATTATGTTGAAATTAATAATTGATCCGATGTCCGCGCGTTTTATTCATAATGTGGTCTGTTGGCCGCAGTGCTGCCACCAGGCCCGGCAGATCCAAACCTGTTCCCCTCCTCGCCTGTGGGGGCGCTGCGCCAACAACCACAAAAACCTCTGAAGAAGACACTGAGCGGTTTTCCTTCTCTTCAGTCTTTGGTTCCGCCTGCTGGTCCAGTACTGAACTGGTTCCAGTCTGAACTGGAGCAGAGCCGTTTTGGTGGGAAAAAGTAACTTTTCTGAACCAACGAGGCTTCCGTCTGGACCTTTAAGTATCATTGTTCGGTAGAAACTCGTTACATTTACCTGACTAAAGTTTGTTCAAATGTCTATTTAGCAGCATTTTTACTACGCTGTTCTTTTTACTTTTACTTGAGTCAAATTTCTGGATTTTCTTCCCACTGAATGAAAATCAAACATGTTTAACCAGAAACTCGGCAGACAGACTCAAACCTGCAGCTTCTGTTAAAGTTCACAAGTTTTTTATTAAATTAAACTGATTTGGAAACATTTTATTTTGCCTGGTTTTATTTTTTACTTATATGAATTATTGTCATTTTGGTCCTTTATATACCAACATTTCCACTTAGGTTTATATTTTGTTCCAGCTGATGATGTAATTTTTAAATATTAAATGATAATTTGGTCAGTTATTCAGCACTTGAGCAACTTTTAGTCGAGTCATTTCCTGGACGGAAACTTTTTACTTTAGTAAAACTATGTTGAAGTTGCTACTCTGAACTATAATCTTTGGATATTCTTTCCTTTTCTGTTTAATGTCTAAGTTACCATGACGACACAGATGATACACAGCTCCACATTATGATGTCACCAGGTGACCTTTGACCCCATCCAGACGCTGAACAGAAGCTGAGAGCAGATCGATGTGTGGATGAGACAAAACCTCAAAGAGGAACGATCTAGAGTTATAGATCTATAGCTTTAGATCTGGTTATAGATCTATAGTTATAGGTCTACAGATATATATAGAGAGAGTTATAGATCTATAGAAATAGATCTAGAGTCAACACGCAGCTCCAGTTCTTCCAGAAACTCATCCAGGCGTTTCTCTGTAGATATATACATTATAGATCTGCCTTTCAGGTTCTGGTTCTGCTCGGCATCAGAACCTGAAGCATTCTGCTTCTATGCACCACAGATCTGGAACAAGGGGGCGCCTTGGCAACTGAAACACATCTGGAGTCCAAACAGGTCACAGGTTCGATTCCCTGCCTGATGACCTTTGACCCAGGTCCTCCTCTGTCTCAACACCCAGTTTCCTGTCTGATCAAATAAAGGAAACCTGTGAATAAAGAAACAGTTCATTAAAGTCACAGTGTAAAATAAAACTAACAGAAAGTCTGTGATTAATTTACATAACCTGTAAATTAAAATGAACAGATTTTATCAAATATTTTAGCCTCATTTCAAAGGTGAAAAACAGAATCTGAACAAATTATTTCAATCTTTAATCTTTATGGTGAAAAATATGAACCTACAGTCAATAATTTGTCTTTAACTTGATTTGTTGACTCTCCTCTGATCTGTTGGATCTTTGATCAGATTCATTTTAATTATTAAATAAGTTTAAGTTCATAATTTCTCGTTCTTCCATGAATAATTCACAAAATAATTTGACGAATTCTCTGACGTTTTTAAAGGGTTTTTATTACTTGGATTACACTTTTATTTTTTGTATAATCAGACTGTAGCAATTCTTTAGAAAGCGTTTAACAATTTTTATCTTCTCATAAGAAAGTCGAGCTGCTGAAAAGTCCAAATGCAGACCTGCACGTCTGATGTCCTTCGCTCCCAATCCGCTCAAATCTGATCCATCTGCGCTGCTGAGGAAAACAAACATGGCTGACAGGACCGGCCCCATGTCTGGGGACAGAGCGCCCCCTGGCGGCGGCCGAGCCAACAGCAGCAGCCTCCGGTTCCAGCAGTAATATCTTTTATGGCTTAACAAAAACAAACAAAAAGAGGAACACACACACAAAACAATCTTACACGACTTTTTTTCTTCCAACTCTTTGTGCCATTTTATAATCACGGGAAATTAAAACAAATAAAATTCTGTTACAGTTTAATATTTGTCCATAATGTTTCACAAACACTCCTATCTATATGAACACTTATAGGAACACGAAGAGAAACAAAAGGCGTTCTGCAAAAACCTCCAGTTTTCAGCCAGAAACGGATGAATTTACGCTGCTTGGAACAACTTTCTACGTTTTTGCAGTGCACAGAGAAAATACTTTGCCTGTCTAAACAAAAGGCAAGAAAAGTGAAATTAGCAACACACAACACAAGAACTGGTTCTAGAACACGATACTGGAGTCTCCTAAAGACGGAACAAATCTTTACCGTTTTCTTTTTACAGTACGACAGACGCTCCAAACCCAAAACTACGACACAGTTAAAGTGAACCGAGCTCAAGAGGAAGAGCCGTTTTTACTGCCTCATGCACCGACCCGTATCGTCCAAACCGCCCGCGCGGCGCAGCACCGCTCCCATTTTACTGGATTTATATATATATTCTGAAAACTAAATGGGAATTGTTGGTTTCGTTTTGTGCTGCACTGTCTGAGTAAAAAGATCTTAGAAAGAAAAAGCTACATTACAGTTAAACACCAGAGGTGACGAGAAAATAAGGAATAAAACTATAGAGTAAACATACAAACATGATGCAAAAACCAAGTTCCCGGCCTTTACACTTCTACTTCTTCTTCTTCTTGTGATTTTCTTCATTTTCTCTCTCCAACAGAAAACAGAAAGCAGAGGGACGAGCAGAGCGAGCGGCCAGTCCTCTAACTGGTTTCCAGTTTGGCCATTTCCTGGACGTAGATGCCGATGCTCTCGCTGTCGAACAGAACGAAGTAGACCGTCTTGATGGTGGAAGACATGGTGGCCACGAAGTAGCTGGAGATGGCCTTGAGGATCAGCTGGGCCGCCGTCTGCTTGGGGAAACCGTTCCTGCAGGAAAATCACAACATCAAAACTGCAGAGGACATATTACAAACAAAATGAACATTAATAAAACTCAGACTGCAAATAAACACAAACTAATCAACAGGCTCTGGGTTCCTACCGTCCGCTGCCGATGGAGGGGAAGGCCACAGACTTGAGTTTCTTCTCGTCTGCCAGCGCCAGGCAGTTCTTCACCGTCTTCTCCAGCATCTCCTCGCATTTCTCGGAGCCCCAGCCTGGACTGTTGCAGTGGATCACGTACTTGGCGGGCAGACCGAATCCGCCGGTCAGAAGGGCTGAGAGGAGAACCAGACACAGGAAGTTACATCTGCAGCGAAACGCCGAAACTGTTTGACTCGAATTGTTGGTTCACAGTTCAAACTGGAGATCAAGACGCCAAAGTAAAAGATTTTTTTTTTTTTTTTCTCCGAAGAGTTTTTGCGGCGCTAGTGGCTCGTATTTTTTCCACAGTAGGCAGACAGGAAGGAGGGTGAGGAGAGGGGGGAAGACATGCGGCAAAGGTCGTCGGGACCGGGAATCGAACCCGCGACGTCCGCGTCGAGGACTGAGGCCTCCAAACGTGGGGCGTGCTAACCCGCTGCGCCACCACAGCACGCCCCGTAAAAGATTATTTAAGGGGAACTGATGTGCTAAATTCACACTTTGCAAGTTTTTGTTTTTCTGTTTGGGTTTGAACTGTTTCTAAAAACAGACTAAATAAATAAAATATAATAAAAAATCATTCAACTGCTTTTTGGCAGCAACTTCATGTTTTGTTGGAAAACGAGCCGATTCAGAAACCTCCAAACGTTCCAGTCGCAATCGGCAGACGCCACGCTGTTACCTAGCAACGCCAGCCTGTTGCCTAGCAACCCCAACTGATCTCCACCGTTTGGTCAGCTGGTTTTCTCGCTGTACAATGGCTGCTGGAAAAGACATGAGTTTTACTGTTAACTTGCTGCATTCTGGTTGGTTTTGCAGGAGGCTCCACTAATGCTCTGCAAAGGTGTACAGTTGTATAATTTAGCATTTGTTTGCAGCCGTTTTCTTGTGTGAGTAAAGGTTGAGTTGGGGGCGTGGCCAGCAGCAGCTGGTTTGGATTTAAAGTGACAGAGACCCTGAAACAGCTCAAATGATTTGGTGTAAAACATGTGATGAACAGGTTTTGTTTAGGCCAGAGACCGATGCTAACCTGCTACAGGAAGCAGGATAAATCACCGCTAAGGGTTTTAGTGTAGATGACCCGGGATCTATAAGCTCCTACAGATAAATAGAATATCACTATTATTATTATTATTATTATTATATTTTGAACGGACATGTTTGTTAAAAACTTTTTTAAATGTTTGCAGAAACTTTCTCACATCTGTAACGATTCAGCTCCGTTTTTGTTCATCAGCTTGAAAAGCCTCATTATCTCATCCAGTTTGGAGACGTTAGACGCTAAATGACAACTTTTCTTTGGAATGAAAATAAGTGGGAAATCTGCAGCAGCTTAAGCTGGTTGGCCCAAAGCGTTACAGTCTGCTCTCCAGGATCTGACGATGAGGAGTGAAGGCCTCCATCAGTCCAGCAGCTGCAAAACGTGAAGCTCAGCCAGAGCAGTGAGAGGCTTCAGTCGGAGTTCATTAGGCAGCAGAACGCGTGCGAGGATCTGCAGGCAGCGCCGAGCCGCAGCTCATTTCCAGATGGTCAAAACCCAGAGAAGATGGAGACGCTTCACCCAGCAGCAGGTCTGAGTGTGTGGTCCACCGAGCCGCAGCCATTCTCCTTCTGTCACTTTAACAGCTTCGCTTCGCTCTGCTCAAAGAAAACACATTTCCTCTAAAACCTGTCAGTGTAAAAGTCACTTCAGAGTTCTGTCACTTTACTGTTTCTAAGAGAAAACACAAATTATTCTGCACACGTTTTCCTCAAACATTTTACAATACTAAAGTATAAAAACATTTTATAGAGCCGCAGAATCTTATTGTTTATATCCAGAAATCTCCAGCATGCGCCCAACGCTGGACTGAAAAGACGATTCTTTTCCTTTCCATCCACAACATTTCAGTCTCAGTAGAACCGTTAAATCAACCTGCAGACCAAACTGGTAGTAAATCAGTCACTGAGCCACAATCGGAAAAATAAGGCAGAAGAACAATAGAAGAGCTAAAAACCACTAGCATTCCACTTTTGTCTCACACTCTGTCGGCTATGCTACACACAGACTTGTTGCCATAGCAACTGACAACCACATCACTTTATGTTTCAGGAAAAACACTCAAACATTTAAACACAGAGAGCAGAACGTTCAGTCAGGCTCCATGTTTATTTTG
Organism: Xiphophorus hellerii; assembly: GCF_003331165.1. Classification (NCBI taxonomy): domain Eukaryota; kingdom Metazoa; phylum Chordata; class Actinopteri; order Cyprinodontiformes; family Poeciliidae; genus Xiphophorus; species Xiphophorus hellerii. The sequence continues at coordinate 29,043,019 of NC_045682.1, forward strand.
TGATTATTAATAATGATCGCTGTGGCAGACTAGCTACCGCTGCTAGTAGCTAAGCTAACAGATTGGTGGTAGATTAGCTAAGCTAACACAGCGGTGGTAGATTAGCTGCTGCTGCTATTAGCTCAGCTAACACAGCGGTGGTAGATTAGCTGCTGCTGCTATTAGCTCAGCTAACACAGCGGTGGTAGATTTGCTAATTTAAACACCTTCTCTTCTGATGATCTGTCAGGGTTGGTGTTTATTTTTTAGCTGAACTGAGATGCACAGAATTCTGAAGCACATCTAAATGTTAGTTATCATAGTCAAGCTAGCATATCTGACCTACTTCCCTCCCTCACTATTTTTTAAATCAAAACTTTTTCCTAACCTTATCTAATTGTTGTATTATTGACAATATACAGTACATATAGCAAAGCATTCCATCTGTATTTATTTAGTATATCAGCCGTACTTTTAAGATTTAGTGCTTTATGTTGACAACTTGACAGCTAAAACCAAAGCTAGCCATTGTTAGCAGCTTTTTGCCCTCCAACAGGAAGCTGGGGGCGGGATCTTGCATGCATGACGCCCTAAAACGGCTCCTTCTGGTCTCTGAAGCAGACATTGGACTGAAGCCAGTCCTCATTAAGAGGTCCGTTACTGCCTCGCCAAAAGGAACCAGAAAAGGAGCCTAATCCTCCTATCAAAGGGAAGACTATAAACTTTTTGGCAGCTTTTCCCTCCCGTACATCAGCATGGGGAGAAGCAGAGAGCCAGGACTGCTGGAGCCATGAGGAGAGGCAGCGTAGCAGCAGAATCCCATCATTAGCGTCTCCAGCGGCTGATTTCAGCGAAGTAACGAGGTGAAACCGTCTGCCAGGATCAGACAAACTGTTGGACCTACAGCCGACATCTCTGGAGAGAAACACGGCCTCGCTCCAACAAAGTCCAGAGGGATTCACTGGATCAGCCTCACAAAGGCCGAAGGTTCTCCAGAACTTAACGGAGCGGCTAAATACTCAACAGGGAAGCTGAAAATAACTTGAAATAATCCAGTTTCCATAATTAAGAATCCCAGGAAATGTCTGAGCTGATCAATTATTCTGAACATCCAGGCGAAGTTCATGATCGTTTCTCAGCACATCTGTGGCTGAGCAGAGGTCAAGAGGTCACACTGGGGTTGGACTGGGATTCTGGGCTGAACTGGTGGAACTGGGACTGGATCAGCCGGCCCTGATGATCCGCAGAAGGGATGATTAAAACAAAAAACACTTTTACAATATTTTCTGTATTCGTTATTTCTTTTCAAAGGAAAAAAAAGGTTAAAACCAGAAATCGAATCTGATTTGAAAAATATCAGATTTTATTTTTCAGCCCAGTTCAGACATGAATCCAAACCAGTTTCAGATCCAAACCAGTTTCAGATTCATGGGTTTAATTCGTTCTGGTCCTTTAACATTAAGAAAGAAAAAAAGCCAATAAACTACTAATTTTATTTTTAAAGGTAAAACAACAAACAGCTGATTAATTTATTTTTATCTGGGAAAAGAAACTAAAGTCTTCTAAAGACTCTGTTAGAGTCAGAAACAGAAAAAATTAGTAAATTTCCACCAAAAATAAGATTTAAAAAATCACAAATTTCCAAGTTTTTTCTAGTAAATTTCTGAGATTATTTTTTTCAAGCTGATCTTTTTTCTTTTTTTTATAGAAAATTTGAGATCAAATTCTTAAATTCAGAAATTTAGAAATTGCTTTCAGAATTCTTCTAGTTTTTTCAGATTATTTTTCTAGCTAATTTTTGACTTTTCAAACAGAAATGTCATTGTTTTGGTTTGTTGTTGTTTTTCAGAGAATTTCTGAGATTAATGTCAAAGTTTCAGGTCTTTTGGTGAAAATGAACCTTCATGTTTTGAATGAACTCGCTGCAGTACCTCCAGCCACCTCCAGGGGGCCGTTCTTCTTCTTCAGCTCCTGCAGCGCCTCGGTGAAATCCTTCCCTCCTTTCTTCTCCAGAGCGGAGCCTGCAGGCCGAGAGCAGAGAATAAATCCTGGATAAAAACACGGACGGCAGGAAGCGAGGCGGAGGGTCAAAGGTCATGCAGACAGACAGGCGGGCAGGACGACACGAGGGAGGCAGAAACTCAGCAGCGTCACTTTAACAAAGAGCAAAGATTTAAGTTAAAGTCCAGAAGGTTCAGTTAGGGAATAAAAGCCCAGTTTTATTTTTCAACTGAGTTGATTCAGATTTACTGAAACTCAAACTAAAATGTTTTAACTTTTTCATCACAAACTCCAGGAAAAGCTTTGGGGATTTTATGTAATCAACAAAAATCTGCGTAAAATTGTACAGTATTAATTTTTGTTTTTGCAAAAAATAAATTCTCACAGTTTGCTCTGCTTTGTTTTACACCCCTTTACTCTGATACCTATAAATAAAATGCAGCTGCTTTCAGCTTGTTAGAGAATCGAAATCAAACTGTTGATTATGATTTTAATCTTTCCTTCCTGACGTTTGTTTCCAGCCAATCCTGAATGAGTGAAGCAGGCGAGAGGCTGACAGTTTGTCAAAGCATATTATCCATCAGAACGGTCCAGTCAAAGCCCGGATGTTAACCCAATCAGAACGAGACGAGCATTTCTGTGTCACAGAAGAAAGGTGGCGACCTGAAGACTAATTCCTGCCACACTTTTTAGAAAAACCTTCACAAATGAAGTTTTATTTTTCTCCCAGTTTGCAGCGATTCTGATGGTCTGTCAGGAAAATCCACTGAAGTTTCAACGTCACAAACTGAATAAAACCCAAGAATGTGAATATTTTTTTGCAAGACATTTAACAATTCAGTTGAAATATTAAAAGCGGTTTGATTTTATTTTTGTAATAAAATGTAGTTAGAAAAAATCTCTTTAAATTCAGCGACTGGAAACAAAACGATGGAGACGCTCTGAATCTTCAGAGAAACTAAAACTGCCTACTGGCAGCCTGGTTAGAGAGGTCAAAGGTCACATGAGGTGAGACAGCTCAGGACGTCGATGCTGCAGTCATGGGGGACAAGACAAGCTGCAGCAGCAGCAGCAGCAGCTGCAGCAACATGATGATGATGAAGATGATCAATTAAAACCTGAATTTCAGGAACCTCAGAGTTATTTATTGTTTTGACTCATTTAAAGAAATTATAGATAAAACCTGCAGGAAACGTTGAGGTTTTATTAGAGCAGCTTAAGGAAGCGTCCAGAGTTGGATCAGAATAAATAATAAACACAAATAAAAACTGCAACAATAATCCTGAAGAAATGGGGGCGCCATTTTTATTTTATCTTTGTTTAACCAGGTGAGTTATGAAGAACAAATTCCTATCTACACAATGACCTGGGTTGCTAGGTAACAGGTGGCGGAGCTCTGCTGGGGTTGCTAGGCAACGGGCAGCAGTTCCTGTGCTTGGTGATTTTCTGGAGGTTTTTGAAAAAGCTCATTTTCCAGATAAAACATGAATTTACTGACAAAAAAACAGCTGAATGTTTTTAAGTGTTTGTCCTGTTTTTAGAAGCAGCAGAAAATGTACAAAATGTGATCAGAATAATTGATAGATTAATAACTGCTGGCAGGCCTAAAATATAATCATTAATAATAAACTCAGATTCAGAACATAAAAGTTACAAGTTTTTTTCCAGATCCTGTAAAAATGCAGCTCCAGTGAAAACTGGAGGCTCAAAGCTGCTGCAGCTGCTGGTGCTGCAGCTGCTGGTGCTGCAGCTGCTGGTGCTGCAGCTGCTGGTCCACTGGCTGCAGCAGCGAGCGTCCGGATGAGCAGCAGCAGTAGCTGACAGTCGGTTTCCTTTACCTACTTCACCACCTGAGTACAGAGTCGAGTTGGTCGGGTGAACGACTGCGTCGCTCTCCACCGCGGAAATGTCGGCTTGGACAACTTGCAACTACAAACGACAACGGTGACAGACAACAGGCAACAACATGGAGGTAAGAACACAGTGAGCAACCGGCAACGGGATGAGCAGAGTGATGAAAGGAGGACAGACGGACAGGTGAGCGCTCCTGATTGGCTGAGGAGAGACAGGTTAGAGACGAAACAGGAAGCAGGAGCCACAGCTGGATCAGAGGAAAACAGGAAGTTGATGATCAAAACACCAAATAGGATCTTTATGTTTGAGTTTTAATTAGGAAAATCCAGTTTTCTGTCCAACTGTGAATCCTGGATTAACGATCGCGCTCCAGGTGAGAGGTCCGTCAATCAGGCTGCAGCCAATTACTATTAACTGGATTTTATTCTGAAAAACGGCATTTTAAGGAGCTGAGAGCGACGCAGCAGCTCAGACTGACAGGACCAGCATCTGGACCGGACCGGACCGGACCGCAGCTCAGCCGGACGCAGACCGACGGCGCCACGGAAATCCTTGAAGGTGGAAAAGCAGCGTCTGATATTTCTGGAGATTTTCCTCCAATAAAACCAGATTAATAATCCGATCAATTTCTCAGCTTCTGTTTTACAGCTAATTATTTTTACTCTGATCAAAGAGAAAAGAATAAAAGTAGAAAAAATAATTATACAAGAATATAAATAAAAAACTTAAATTAGCTAAATATGGAGAAAACGGATGGATGGATGGATGGATGGATGGATGGATGGATGGATGGATGGATGGATGGATGGATGGATGGATGGATGGATGGATGGATGGATGGATGGATGATCATATTTTTCTAAAATTGTAAAATTTTAAATTCAAACTTTAAACTCAGATTTTCCTTTGATGCTCCAATTAAATCAATTGATGAAGGTTATCTTTAGACAGAGGACGCTCGTGATTGGACTAGGCCGATCTGCTGAGCTGCTGGACGTTCAAGGATCTCCGTCTGACATCGCCCGGTGGGGGGGGTCTCACCTAGGTCATCTTTCAGCTCAAGGTCGGCGTTGGTGGGGTTGATGACCCCGTCCACGTCAAAGCCAGCCAAGTTACTGACCTCGCTGTGAATGAGGTTGAGCTGTGGAGGCGCATGCACAGGAGGAAGAGGAGCAGAACGATGAAGAGGCAGAGCGTTAGCGCCAGACGCACTCTGCAGATCACAGGAATACCTTGAAGTTCTGGAGCCAGCCCAAACCGATCACTGATCAATAACCTTCATCGATAATACCAAGCATGAACCAGCTGAGATTAGGACGGGAACGATTGATCAGATTATTCAAATAGTCGTCAACTAATTCAGTAATCGACCAGCAATTTTTCTGAAATATTAACGCAGAAATCTGGAGCAAAACCAGATCAATTTAGCTTTAAGGTGAAACTTTAACATTTTCACCAAAAACTGTCAGGTTTTAGATTCACAGGGTTCAAATTCAAAATCTCATATTCAACTCGTTTCTCTGTGTAACGATTAATTGATCAATAATAATAATCAGATCAGCGCTATACTGTAATAAACAGTTTGTCCATTTTTTAACTACAAATAATCAAACATTAAAAACTAAAGAATAAAAAATTATTCACTTCTACACAATAAAATGTGTATTATTATCATTTTAAAAAGAATACAATTATTTATTTGCATTTTTAATACATTTCTAATATTAAATGTTCAAATAAAAATCTGCAGAATGTGCCAACGTTTCCTGATTAATCATCAAAATAATAATTTTTTAATAATTACTGCTGATTTCATCAGTTTGTTTTGAACTGAGAGCCGTAACATAAATGGTCCAACTGCTCAGATTAGGTCTCTAAATTAGGATTAATCCACATTTCCCTCATTCTCATCTTTCATTTTCATCATCATAAATTATCTGACTGCTAACTGTTAGCTTAGCATATATGAAACTAAAACTATGCGCATTAAATTAAACCCCAAACGTTTTACCAAAACAAATCCTGATGCATGAGGGGACATAAAGCATTTAACTCAAATATGTATGTTAAGTTAATGTTCTGTGTGAATTCAATTTTACATGTTCAAAAGTTTCTTCCAGATGAAAATCTGCTTTAAATTAATACCATGCTGGCATTTTCATTGTTTTTTTATGGGACCAAAATCTCAAGGTATTCCTCAAAGATTTCCAACCTTAACACCAAATCAGCGCCGATCAGCGGAAACATTAAAGGTTTTATGTCACCAACAAAACATCAAAATGAAACGACTGATTATAGGAAGGAAAATCACCTGCAAGAGACAGAAACCAACAGGACAGAGGAAGACTCAACGTTTCCTAAATTAACTGGTTTTATTTAGAAAACTGTGTAATAATTTATGTCAGAGCAAATTATACTCAGTTTGTGAAATTATTACAGGAACCGAAGCAACGAGGATAAATAATGTGATTCTGATCGACCAGAAATAATCTCTGAACTTCCCTCTAGCAACAAAACAACACATGAATTAATGATGAGTTTTTAACAACTCTTTATATCAATATTTGTAAAAAATATCAAGAAAAATGCAAAAATATGAACAACTCCTCATGGTGAAGTCATTCATTGATGCTGTGTATGTGTTTAGGTTTCTGACCTTTTGACCCAGGAAGAGACTCTTGGTGGAGAGAACGGTGAAGCTGTCGGCCAGAGATCCCTCCGTTGTGCTGTCTGCCGACGCCGACTTGCTCACCTCGCCTCTCTGCAACACGTCATTTAATGAACAATATGTTTAGTTTGATTTTTAACAAACTATCTACAAAAAACCACATTAAATTCAAGATCAAAGCTAATTTCTGCAAAAGTATTTCAGATAAAATGAGTGACTGCGTTAAAATTGACTGACCTAATTCAACAGAGGTCCAGCCAAGTGGTGCCACCAGTGGCATAATGAGTAAAATGGAGATGACCCGAGGGCAGCGACTGGAGCTGCGTTTCCGATACAAATATGCTCAAAACTTTTAGTCAATATTCTTCTAGTGTAAAAAAAACTATTTCTTAATTTGTGTGTTTCCATTAAATAAGAAACTAAATTAAAATCATGTGAATAAGTTTGTTCATGTGATAAATCAGCAAAAAAACAAGCAGCGCCATCCTCCTCCTACCACTTCCTGTCTTCTTCTTCTTCGTGGTTTCTGCCAGTAGTAACTTCCTGTTGATCATGTGACTCATGATGCGATAAAAGTGTTTCTGTTGCAGTTTTGCTAAATACACCAACATCGATTCAAAAAAAATAAAAACCATCTCAGGCCAACGCAAAAACTTCTTATCCAGAAATTGGAGCTTTCAGAAATCGGTGCGTTTCTGTTCCACAGTCCTGCGGCCAACGGGACGCAGCGGCTGAAAACCCAGCCGGCTTCAGGCTCACCTTGGTTTTCCCTCCAGCCTTTTTCCCACCCAGTTTCTTCGCTGCAGTCTTCTTCACCGTCTTGGGTTTCTTCTCCGGCGCCGGCGACACCGGCGTCTCCAACTTCCCCTTGGCACCTCGCTTCTTAGCCAGCAGCTCCGGGTGGATGTTGGGCAAAACGCCGCCTGCTGCGATGGTCACGCCTTTCAGCAACTGCCACAGAACGACAAACTCTACGGTTTCAGCTGCGCTGGCGCTGAGAGGAGGAGCCCAAACCGTCCGGCGCAGGTCCAGCTGCAGCTCACCTGGTTGAGCTCCTCGTCGTTGGCGATGGCCAGCAGGATGTGCCGCGGCGTCACTCGGCCCTTTTTGTTGTCTCTCGCTGCATTGCCAGCCAGCTCCAAGATCTCAGCTAAATACAGAAACATACATTTTCAGCAGAACTGAAATGATTAACCGTCATCAATCGATTGTTAAAATAATCGTCAACTAATTTAGTAATCGATTAATTGTTAACTAGAGTGCACAAACTAAAAAAAGACTGTAACACATTGAGAGCAGTGATTAAAACTGCTCTCAATGCAGTGAATGCAGTTTTCTGGCCGATCACCGATCTTTAAAAAGCCTGATCTGCTGATTCTGATTCTGGCTGATACCAGTTTGTTTTGTCTGAAATGTCGCTAAATATAGCAAGAAAGTTGCTGAGTTGGTAACGGCAGGACGACTATTGATGGCCGCAAAGGTTTGGACATGAGCTGATGTCAGTGGCTGATTTTAGATAAGATCCGCTTCACATATAAGTATCGATTGAAAATTAAGGCAGTCGCCCGGCCGATGAATCGCCCGGCCGATGAATCGGTGCACCCCTAATTTCCATGCTTTCCTGTTCAGCAGTGCAGCTCACCGGTCAGGTACTCGAGGACGGCGGCCAGGTAGACCGGCGCTCCCACGCCGATGCGATATTTCGGCAGCCCCCTCTTGATGTAGCGCAGCATGCGCCCCACAGGGAAGATGACGCCGGCCTTGGTGGACCGGGACGTCTTGGTCGTCTTTTTCTTTCCTCCTCGGCTCGACATGGCGCTCAGAGTGCCGCCGGCGTTGGGCTCTGCAGAGGAAAACGAGGCAAAACGAGAAACGTGTTACACACAGAGGAGCATCAAACTCAACTGAGAGGAGGAAAGTATTTGGTGAAAAGTTTGATCAAGTGCTGAGTAACTGATCAAATTATCAATCATTTAATATTTAAAAATTACATCATCAGATAGAACAAAATATAAAGTTCAGTGGAAATTTGGGTATTTTAAGGACAAAAATCACAATAATTCATATAGGTAAAAAATAACCAAATATTTTTCCAAATCAGTTTCTTTCAATAAAAAACTTTAAGTAGATGTTAAACTTTAACAGAAGCTGCAGGTTTGTCTCTGAGTCTGTTTCTGGTTTCTGGTTAAACATGTTTGATTTTCATTCAGTGGGAAGAAAATCCAGAAATTTGACTCAAATAAAATTAAAAAGTACAGCGTAGTAAAAATGCTGCTAACTAGACTTACTCTAGTAAATGTAACGAGTTACTGCCCAGCTCTGGTTACTCAGCAGGTTTCACACTTAAGATAAACCTGCTCTGAAAAAGTTGTTCTGATTTGTTCCCTTGAAGAAACCCAGTAATGCTAACCATGCTAAATGCTAACATAAGATGCTAAGATGTTTGTGTTTGTTTTTAATGAACCTGTCTGGCTGCAGAGCTGTGTAACGGCGGCGGCTCCACACCGTTTGGTTCCCATATAAACACATTGCAGTAAATCTGAGCCGTTTCCTCTCAACATTAATCTTTGTCTTCATACGATGCAATTTTTCTCTTCCAGGTGTGTAGAAAGAGAGAAAATAAAGTAAATCTTATTAATTGTCTAGTAAGTGAGAAAAGGAGATACTCTGTCATTTATTAATTAATGTGTTAAAATTTTTGTGACACAGAGAAAGTTTCTGTAAATGATTCAATGGTAGGTAGGACTTTATTTTTTAATATGACAAAAGTAGTAAGAAACTATTTTGTTGATTTTAGTTCTGGAGGAAAAGCAGTTTTCACCTAAAATAACTCTAAATTCAACGTTCGGAAACTGGTAACAAAATCTGGTATCGGTTGCAGATTTCATATTAACAACATTTATGGGACAAATTATTGATCTTTCTCCTCAACTTTTACCTTGTCCTGTTAACTAAATCTAATCTTAGCCGATGTTTAATGTGTTCTACTGATTTACTTGTGGATTATTGAGCTAAACCTTTTACAGAAACATAAACTCTATGCTAAGACATTTTGCTGTGGGGGTTGAATCATGTTGATTAAAAACAACATGAAACTGAGCAAAGAGAGACAACGTGTTTCCACATGGGATCATCAAATCTGTTAGCAAACCCAAAGTGACAGGAGGCCAATCTGCTGCCAGCTGATTCCCCAACATACACAAAAGGCTTTCTGTTAATATCAGAAACATCATGCTAAAAAGAAACCTAAATGTCGCCCTCACTGTGCAGGAAGATGTCAATCACCATCAGCTCCCTGTGCAAAGATGTTTTATTCATGACAGATGGAATTATGGAGCCCGGAATGCTCGTTCATTAAAGAATAATTTAATGCATTTTAAATTAGGAACAAACTTAATCAAAGTTTAGCGCGTTTATTATGTCATGAAATGCGTAATAACTAAATGTTTCTGCACCAGATGTAGACTCCAATTATCTCGTCTGTCACTGGGAATCAATTACCGCCACCATAGGCCACGCTTCTTCTTCTTCTTTATTTTTTTATTTTATTTTTTTATTCTGCTCTGAATCAAACACGGTTAGCGTAACGGAGGTCAGTTCCAGCGGAGATATAAAAATATGCTGGTTGAGAACATCCGCGGCATTTCTTCCTGCGGCCAGGTGTAGGTGGGTTTCTCTCGGCCACGGTGGGCATTTCTCTCCCCGCTCACATCCATTTCCGCATGTCAACAACCAGCCCGGCGGCTCCGAAAAGGCGTTTTAAAGCCCCGACTCGGCGTCGGCGCCGCAGCTCATCGCATAACCGCCGCTGTCAGCCGATGAAAGCGGCGTTTTCCCCGCTACAGGTCGGCGGAGAGCCGCGGCGGCTGCCCCGCTCCTCCTTCCCTCCCCTTCCTGCCTGTCAGCTCCGGCAGCCCGGGCTCCGCTCTCGGCCTCCATGGCAGCGAGGGGGAAGGAAAAAACATGGCAGCTCAACGGCTCCGCTCGGTGCGCAGATTCCCGCTCATCCGACGACAGGAGACGATGAAAGACACGAAGCGAGGCGACACGGAGGGCTACTTACAAAGCAAGGTAGCGGGGTCAAAACAAATCCGCTCCCAGTTCTCCCAGTTCTCCCGGTAACCAGCCTGGGCAGTGTCCCCCACCGACTCCCACAATCCACAGCGAGCCGGAATATCGGAGGCAGCCAGCGCTGCCCGCGGAGCGACCGGAGCTGCGAAAGCTCAACGTTTAACCCTTTAAACCTTTACTTTGAAACAAAACACACGGAAACACACCAGCGTAATGTTACCAAACTCTACATTTCGGGTCTGAGTGGTGAAGTTTCTCCCCCACTCCGCTGCTTATCAGGGCAATGAAATGTAATCATCGTGAGTGAATCAGAGTAACGATTCATCTGTTAAAACAAAAACAACTCAAAACCTGATGACCTTTGGAAGAGCTGATATCTCAACACACTGCACTAGTCACTGGTTCTCTGGACCTAAAGGGGAATTTCCAAGTTCAGACCCAGAAAAATCCAACAGAACCAGGTCAGGACAGCGGTCCAGCTGACGGTCATGACGCCATCCACAAAGGAGGTAAACCTCAAAGGGTCAGTGCTCAGGAAAATGGCTCCACAGACTGGAAAGTTGAGTGGAAGGAAGGAAAGAAGAAGCAACAGGGACTCCCACCAAAGCTAAGACAGTTCAAAGGTCAGTGTGGACTGAGCCTGGAGCCGTCATGGTTAAATGGCCCCTGAACCATGAGAAACACCTGAACTCAGGAGAAAAGCTTCCTTCTGCTGTTAAGCTTTATGGAAATATAAATTTCATTTTCCTGCAGGAATTTCCCCTGATATGTGATTTAAATCTCATTCAACTTTCGCTGTTCAAAGTCAAAAGTCAGAGCAACGTTTTCTGTCCCTAAGTGGTTCGTAAAGAAAACTTCAGATGCTTTGATGCGGCTGCCAGTGGACAGTTTCTGATACTGAATAAAATTAATAAAATAATTAGGACGTTTATCTTTTAGAGCTTTTAGGACTCATTATGGCCGACTGTGTTGGCATCAATATTTGAAAAAATTTGTCTTAAAGTGACACAAAAATGTTTCTAAACCATTTTTTAGCAGCTATGCTAATATTGGTATTGGGATCATAACAGCCCTAACTTTGTAGCATGCTATCTGGTCTTTAGCCACATCAAGCCTGTAGCTGAGCTCTGATCTCTAATGTTGCACTTTCCTTTGACCAAAATCAATGATTTCTGTATTTTATTTTCTGCATTAAATTGGGATATATTATAGAAACGTCCCGCTATTTAATAATAGTAAAGAAGCAACATACAGCTCATTTGTTGACTAATTAGAATCAGGAAAAGGTTTAATTATTTTTAAATGTTACACTTATCTGTAAAAGTAATTACTAAATGCATATTTTGTTTCTGATCAGATCTGTAATTATCTAAATATATCCTAAAGAATGTAATTTCAAAAGACATAATAAAATCTTAAAATAAGAAAAAACAGCAACTCTCCCTCAGCATTCCGGGTGTAGTGACACCAGATGTCCACCAGGGGTCTCACCATGTTCAACTCCCATCAACTACACACCGCACAAAATGCAATTTTAAAATAAAAATACTATAAACTAGCGTGGTTGGTCCATCAGTTCACAACCTGGTTGCTATAGCAACTATTGGGAAATACACATGCAGCTAAAATGATTCAACCCCAACTAAAAGTTAGGTTTGCTGAAAACATCCAACTTGACAAAAAAAATGACAAAAAGGAAAGAAAGAACAGAATATATAGTTAAATAAAATTAACTGAACAAGATTTTTACCAAAACATTGAACCCCTGAACAGAATATATTTCTTGTTTATCTCCACCAGTCATCCGACCTGAAGATCTGCTGGGACTGAAATAAACAGTTTCAGCATTCAGATTCCTCTGTAATGTCAGAAATTATCAATCAGATCTGATTACAACCAAAAGATGTTCTGCTTGCTACTGAAACACACAAACTAGTTTATATATTTTGTAGTTAAACCTAACGTGGTGAATAATTGTAGGTGTAGCTGTGAACCTGATGGTCAGAGGAAGGTTTCAGGAAAAGGCCTGATGTTTGTTTTGAACACGTTCAAGAAGTACATACATTTATTGAAATATCAGCAGAATTATGTGCAGGACCAACAAACCAGCTGCGTTTCCATTTCTAGCTTATACGTTCAGTTAATGTAAATAACCAACAGTTTCCATTAATTAACAATTAAATCAAAATCACACATGAATATGCTTGCTCACACGATAAGGCATTAAAAATCAAGGATGTAAACAGTTCCATGAAATATATTTATCATTCAGCAACTAGCGCTCATTATCTATCAGCCAATCAGAGTTGGCCACAAGCCCCGCCTACTTGGGAGTGGCTATGCAGCGTTTTCAGGAAAGTGTAGTCGGCCATTTTATAGAAAAGTTATAAATTATAGAGTTATGGTGGAGCCAGCTACATAAGGAAAAAAAACATCCTGCTTCCACTTCCTGTTGTCTTCTTCTGCGTTTCTGCCAGTAGTAACATCCAGATAATGAAAATGTGACTCATAAATCTATTTCCATACATCTGAAAAATCCTCACACAAAAACTTTTTATCAAAAAACTTGAGGTTTTTTTTAAATTGGCGTCTTTTCATTAAGCAAATTTATTTTTGTAATTTCAATTTGGACAATTTAAGGTTCATAAAACGCAGCCAGTGAGACGGTGGTGAGGTGTACGGTAGGAATGACACGAGTGGGATTACTTCAGAATTCAACTTTAATCTGGAGTCAAAGCTGACTGATGACCTCAGATGATAGTTTGACCTGCAGAATGAGGAAGAGAAACTAAAGAAATGAAAATATAAGAAACAGAAATATTATAGAAAGTATAAATCGGTTTTGGGCCAGGTGACCAGGTGTGTTTTGGCTCATTGTCTTGCTGGAGGAAATATTCTATTATCTGATAATAATATCTATTATCTGACCAGAGGAGTGAAGGTAAACGGTTAAAGTATCAGTCAGTGATTTTGTTCTAACACGTTGTTCTTTCATCGTTTAGGGGCCACATGTGCAGCACATGAGTAATAAAAGTTTTCATAAATGATCTGACTGCTGGAATTTTAAATCTAACCTGTGAAAATGAATTCTGCTGTGAAGAGTTAAGCTCAGCTCTCTGCAGGCGTGTTTAAAGATGTTTTTGAAATTGTTTTCAAAAACAAATTCCAGACTTGTTATGTTAGCAATTAAAGAGAGAACATTGATGATGACTGATAATAGAGTCACGTGTGTTTGCAGCACGTTTAGGGAGCGGCAGCTGATAGTTAAGACACAACGGCAACACGAACGCCTCACGTCTCTGACTCGCTGCACGCTGAATGCTAGAAATACTTTGATAGTTTGGCTGAAGTCAGCACCTCGCAGAAACACATCTAGTCACAACATTTTATAGACAAAGACCAAAAAATGTTGAAGGAAAATAAAAATGATTCTGAAAGACTTTATTAACTGAATGGTTTAATAAGTTATTTCATTTTATTATCTTTATTTATACAGCAACAATATTTTTTGCCACAATGCACTTTACAAAACAAATGCTTGCTTTATTGATATAAATAAGTAGCTAGCTAACTAGCTAGCCTTGTATCTAGCTAGTTCAGTCCAATCAGATTCAGTTTGCTGTTGATTTTTTATGTCAGTTGGTAAAACGTTTTCTTAACCCTAACATTACTTTGTTCAAATTTCTCTAAATTTGAGCAAAACACATTCAGTTTTACCGTCAGCAAAGTAACTCATATTGATGGAACTGGCAGTATTTTTACAGATACACAGCATTTCTTTAGCTGGGTACTTTTATATTTCTTATCTATAAACATAAATTTCAGCCTTTTCTGATATTTATGAAAACTTTTTAATTAGTAAATAACGTTTTGTTAAAAATGTCAGTAGTTCAGTTTCTAAAGAACAATATGATTTTTTTTTCTTTTCCCCACAATTTTGTTTAAATGAAGCAATCCCAAAAAGAGATGGCTCATATATTTATTTCATACCATTTGTCAAAATATGCTGCAAGCTGTAGCAGTTCAGTTATGATTTGTTCTCTAATGTTAAAAATCTCTCACTTTTAGAGACAGAATATCTGCTTCATTAAATGAAATTGAATAAAAATCATAAGATAATTAGTTTGAGTCAGCAGAAGACCAAATAATTATTTCCCTTCATTGCAAGTCCTTGTAGTTTAAGTGTGAAAATTTGTATTTATTGAAATGATTAAAGCGTTGTTTTTCATTACCTTTGACCCCTACATGTCCTCTAATCATTTATAGACAGTGCGCAGCTCGACCTTTAACCTGTGACCTGCAGGAAAACACACTTGGACATCCGGGAGCTTACTTCCGGGTTCGGCCTCTGTCAGCTGACCAGGGAGCAGCCAATCAGGAGCGTCCTTCAGAAGTAAATAAACTGCGGCTGTGAGTTCATGTGTCAGCTGGCTGCAGGAGGAGCAGAGAGGAAAAAGCGCAGGAAACATGGAGACGGAGAGACGCGGTGAGTTTCTGTCCAACCTGCCGTCATAAAATCCGCCTGAAAGTTATTTAATAAAAACTCTGCGCCGTTTATTGGCTTCTTTATGGATTTCTATGATTCTGTTCTCATAGAAACAGAATCAAGCATTTCGCTCCGTGCTTCTATTTTCTGTAACATTAAAAATACATTTAAAAACCTTCCACTGACAATAAAAACTAATTTGATTTGGTTTAATGGGCTTAATCCAATTTACTTGACATTTGAATTTCCTGTTGGATTAATTTTTCCATCAGCAATGAAGCCTGGAAATGCGTCACAGTTATGACTGTTTATTGTATTCCTTATGTTGAAAATAAACATTCATTTTTGATTATTTGTGGCGTTGAAATAAAACTGTTGTAGTGGAGAAAGACAGAGGTTTGTTTTTCAGTGGTAGTTTTAGATAATAATTATCTAATAGATTTGTTGTTAAAAATAATTATTAGTTGATTTTTGCTTCATTTTTACTCTAGTGATTCGTTAATGTGATGGAAAAATGCACATTCACTGTAAAGATGGATTATAATAGGATTATGTGTAATCCTGCAGCTCTGATTTTTTTCCAGACAGCACTTAGATGATTATTGTACCATGAATAGATTAAAAGAGATATTTGAGGACATTAAAATAATAAAATGACGGCGCAGCAACAAGTCACATGCTTGTGTGGAAATAACAGGTAGTCTTTTTGTGTAGCAACTACTGCAAATGTATTTTTATTCTCCTAAACCTCACCAGGAGAATGGCAATAAAACCATGAACTAAAACATGTTTTTGGTCATTTTCAGTTCAAACTTTAAGAATAATCCTTCAGCTGTCGGCCATGTTGCCCCTGCAGACCTACTTCTTTTGGTCTCATGTGGAGACGGTGACCCTGTCCCCTACATTCATGCTGTTGTGAAACTGACCCAGTTTGAAACACTGTTTCTGTTTGTCTGCAGAGACGGGGAGAGCCGAGAAGAGCTCAGCAGGCAGCGGCCAACAGGTGAGAGCGCATCTCCGCAAACTTTAATGTTTAACACACAGAGTTCATTTAAAACAGAACAACTATTATTACTGCTGCTGATAAAATGCTATATTACAGTATAATAATTTAATCTATTAATTTATAGTTTGATGAAAGTACACTGCAAAAACACAAAATCTAACCAAGTATTTTTGGTTTAGTTTCTAGTGTGAATATCTTAGTTCACTTGAAATACAATGAAACTCACTTAAAGGTAACGTTTTAGCCAGATTAGATGAGCTTGTTTCAAGTTAATATTTCCTTAATATTGATTAAAAACTTCTAGTTATAAGTGAAATAATCTCCCAGTGGAACAAAACATTTTTCCCATATTATAAGTTATATTGTTCTACTGGTAGATTATTTCACTTATACTAGTAATTTTTCATCAATATTAGCTGAAAAGTTTAGTTTTATTTCTAGTGTTTTGAGATATTCACACTAAGCTAAACCAAAACTACTTGGTGAGATTTTGAGTTTTTGCAGTGTAGAATAAAAATGTTAAATTTAGTAGAAATGATAAAAAGGTTTTTACTCATTTGCTCAGAATATTACATTTTTAACTTTCGGCTGTGTAGCTTTCGGTTAGCTGGTTAATTTTTCAAGCTAACTGCTCTCGTTGCTAGGCAACAGTTTGCTAACTGTGGTGATAATTTATTTAATGTCATTATTTTAGTGTTGTATATAATCTGTGAGGAATAAAGACGGCTCGCTGCGTTGTGCTCACATCTGATTTTAATATTTTTGACTGTTGGATGAATTTTGTGAAATAAATCTCCGTTTCTGTCAGAAAACAATCTTCAGTTATGTAACAAGTGAAGAAGCAGATTGTCAGTTTCACAAAAGGCCGAGTCATTAATCTGACCTCTTATTTTCATTTCTTCGCCTTTTGTCTTTGGGTGGAGTTTGTGTTATTTTCATAATCCTTTGGTTTTAATAAAACCTTAGTTTTCTATAAGAGTACCAGTTGAAATATTAAAAGGTTCATTAATTATATTTGTTTTGTTTCTGCAGCTTTAAAAGTTCAGTTTATGACACATACCGTCTTTATTTCTGCCTTGTCATAATTTATTAATAATCTTTATGAAAATTACTATATTGAAAACCCTCATTTTCAGCTAAATTGGAGGTAAATTATCAATGATATTTATGACAATATTTATGTCGTCATTATTCACCAAAGTTATTATAGTTATTAAAACGAATGAAATAAGAAAAACTGAAATAGAGAAAAACATTTTCATTAACTATATAAATAAAATTTTATCGTTAATGGAGAAAAACTAAAACTAACTGGAACTATTGTCATGCATTTATAAAACATACTGAAATTATAGAAATATTATCCTTTGTTTTGGTGTTTAAGAATCTATTTATTAGCGTTTCAAACTGATGTGAAATCAGGTTTTATTCCCTCAAACAAGCAGTTTGTCAGCTGTCAGTAAATTACATTCACTAGTTTTACATTCAAACGTTGTTAGAAAACTCCAAAATTAAATATATTTTTATTAAAACAGTTTCTTCTGTTGAATATTCATAACCCAATCAATGTTTACATAATCACAATACTTTGAGTTTTTTTAAAATTCTGCTCCTAAAATGAACCAAAGTATGAAAAAAAACTAAATAATATTTAACTAATTAAAACTGAATAAAACAAAAAGTCACAACAAAATAAAACTAAGCTGTAATAAAAACCCAGAACTATTAAAACCTTCTGATTATTACAGGCCTTTATATTTATTTTAATGAGTTTGTTACATAACAACAAGCTCAACCTAACTAGTAACATTTTAAAGTGTTTTCATCGGTGAAGCAGAGACTGAATGATGATTGTTTACAGTGTAATGATGAAGTTAAAGTTTATGGTTTAATTTGGTAAAAATGAAACCAGAACTTTCTGTTCGAACCGAGAGGAAACCCAGAAACACCCGAGGCGGCGCTGTTCCTGCAGTTGCCATGGTTACGGTAGAGGTGGCCGAGGTGAAAGCCTGAGGAATGCGACTGGAATTTAATCCCTGCTGACTGGACGTCTCCCACTGCGGAGAAGGAGAATGTCGTACTGTCTTTGAACGCACCGCTGGACCAACTGTTGGCAGCTGCTTGTTTTAAAGTTTATTTATCACCATTATGCACTGTAAAAACACAAAGTCTGACCAAGTAGGTTTGGTCTGCCTCACTTGAAATAAAACAAAACTTACTTTTCAGCAAGATATAGGAGCTTTTTAAAGTTAATAATTCATTAATATTGATGAAAAAGTTATGGTGTCAGTGGCAGATTATTTCACTTTACAACAGAAAAATATCTTGCTATGAATGAAATAATCTGTCAGTGGAACTGAAACTTTTTGTCAATATTAAGGAATTATTAACTGTAGTTAAGCTCTTGCTGTTATTTGCATGTTGTGTTTTATTTCCAGTGAACTAAGACATGTTTGCTCTGTAATCTGTAGCAGAATTTCTGGTTGGATATTTGGAGTTTTGTTTGCCTGGTGAACGCTAACGCTGCTCTGTTGTTCACCGCGCTGGTTTGTTTTCCAGGAATCAGCAGGAGGACTGTGGGATTCTGTGAAGAAAGCTGCTTTTGTCATCGGATCTGGAATCCTGTTCCTGGCTGCTTTTGGAAACTCACTGACGTGGTACGACCATCACAACACCTAGCTAACGGCTAGCCAGGCTAACGACGACCATCACAGCACCTAGCTAACGGCTAGCCAGGCTTACTACGACCATCACAGCACATAGCTAACGGTTAGCCAGGCTAACTACGACCATCACAGCACGTAGCTAACGGTTAGCCAGGCTAACTACGACCATCAAAGCACCTAGCTAACGGCTAGCCAGGCTAACTACGACCATCACAGCACATAGCTAACGGTTAGCCAGGCTAACTACGACCATCACAGCACGTAGCTAACGGTTAGCCAGGCTAAGTACGACCATCACAGCACCTAGCTAACGGCTAGCCAGGCTAACTACGACCATCACAGCACCTAGCTAACAGCTGGCCAGGCTAAATACGACCATCAAAGCACCTAGCTAACGGTTAGCCACGCTAACTACGACCATCACAGCACCTAGCTAATGGTTAGCCAGGCTAACTACGACCATCACAGCACCTAGCTAAAGTTTAGCCAGGCTAAATACGACCATCACAGCACCGAGCTAACGGTTAGCCAGGCTAACTACGACCATCACAGCACGTAGCTAACGGTTAGTCAGGCTAACTACGACCATCACAGCACGTAGCTAACGGTTAGCCAGGCTTAATACGACCATCACAGCACCAAGCTAACGGTTAGCCAGTCTAACTACGACATCACAGCACCTAGCTAACGGCTAGCCAGGCTAAATATGACCATCACAGCACGTAGCTAACGGTTAGCCAGGCTAACTACGACCATCAAAGCACCTAGCTAACGGTTAGCCAGGCTAACTACGACCATCACAGCACCAAGCTAACGGCTGGCCAGGCTAACTATGACCATCAAAGCCCCGAGCTAACGGTTAGCCAGTCTAACTACGACCATCACAGCACCAAGCTAACGGTTAGCCAGGCTAACTACGACATCACAGCACCTAGCTAACGGCTAGCCAGGCTAAATATGACCATCACAGCACGTAGCTAACGGTTAGCCAGGCTAACTACGACCATCAAAGCACCTAGCTAACGGTTAGCCAGGCTAACTACGACCATCACAGCACCAAGCTAACGGTTAGCCAGGCTAACTACGACATCACAGCACCTAGCTAACGGCTAGCCAGGCTCAATATGACCATCACAGCACGTAGCTAACGGTTAGCCAGGCTAACTACGACCATCAAAGCACCTAGCTAACGGTTAGCCAGGCTAACTACGACCATCACAGCACCAAGCTAACGGTTAGCCAGGCTAACTACGACATCACAGCACCTAGCTAACGGCTAGCCAGGCTAAATATGACCATCACAGCACGTAGCTAACGGTTAGCCAGGCTAACTACGACCATCAAAGCACCTAGCTAACGGTTAGCCAGGCTAACTACGACCATCACAGCACCAAGCTAACGGTTAGCCAGGCTAACTACGACATCACAGCACCTAGCTAACGGCTAGCCAGGCTAAATATGACCATCACAGCACGTAGCTAACGGTTAGCCAGGCTAACTACGACCATCAAAGCACCTAGCTAACGGTTAGCCAGGCTAACTACGACCATCACAGCACCAAGCTAACGGCTGGCCAGGCTAACTACGACCATCACAGCACCAAGCTAACGGTTAGCCAGGCTGAGTGGCAAAATAATTAACAGAGGAGACAAAGGCAGGGAAGGAATCATGACAGAAACAAAACGGCTGGGTGAGTCGGAGCTGGAAAGACCAGAATCCTGAGTCTGGAAACTCTGGGTTGGTCTAGTCAAAGCAAAACTTGCTGCATGAGAACATAAACATTATAAGAAAAGGTGTGGAGTTTGATGGTAGAAATCTGGGTAGTAACTAGTTACAGTTACTCAGGAAGTTTTGAGTAACTTTTTTGAAAAAATTTACTTTTAGGAATATTTTTACTATGCTGTACTTTTTACTTTTACTTTAGTAATTTTATTATGAAGTATCTCTACTTTCCCTTCCACTTTTGAGATAATAATAATAGTAATAATAATAACAATTAATTCATAGGGACAGGAAATGGAAATTAGCCAGAAGCTGAAATCTGTCACATTCTCATGTAAATAATCAATATTAATCTTTACAATAAATAAATATATAGATCTACAATTAGACCAGAGGAGGATAGAGAATACAAAACATTCCTCAAATAAAAGTAAAAAGTATTTGGTAAAAAGTCCGACTCAAGTACAAAGTAACTGATCATTGATCAATCATTTAATGTAAATGACATCATCAGATGGACGAAAACATAAAGTTAAATTTGAATTTTGGTATTTTAAGAACTCAAATGACAATAAATCACATAAGAAACAAACAAAACGTAAAATCAGACAAATCAAAAATGTTTCCAAATCATTTTGTTTCAGTAAAAACTTGTTAAACTTCAGCAGAAGCTGCAGGTTTGATTCTGATTCTGATGAGTTTCTGGTTAAAACGTTTGATTTTCATTCAGTTGGTAGAAAATCCAGAAATTTGACTCAAGAGTGAAAATACTTCATGATAAAATTACTCAGGTACAGTGTAGTAAAAATACTCCTAAAAAGTTTCTCCAGTAAATGTAACTAGTTACTACCCAGCCCTGGATCAGGCATATTCTAATGATGCATAGATTATTATTATTATGATAGAATAATATTTACTGCTTCTGTTTGGACCACAGGTCGCGTTATCGGAATATTTTCCGTATTTTGACCGGTTATCTTTTAAATGATGGAAAAATTTGAATCCCGTCGGTCATTTGACAGATTATAATTCACACCCCTGATTGGTGAACACAGTAAAGTGTTCACCTACCCTAAAATCAATCAGTAAAAAATCCTTTCTGAAAATCACCTCATGGACTCTGAACTAAATGTTGGAGAGTTCTGGACCGGATTCTTTGGAGCGTCTGGTGAGGAAGAGCATTAAAAACCTTTGGTTGAAATGGAGCCTTTAATTCCAGACCAGAGAAACTAAAGAGATGCAACTTTGTGTTGATCCATTTAAAGTGTAAACATGCGCCGACGGTAACATGCGCCGACGGTAACAGGAGCCGACGGTAACAGGAGCCGACGGTAACAGGAGCCGACGGTAACATGCGCCGACGGTAACATGCGCCGACGGTAACAGGAGCCGACGGTAACATGAGCCGACGGTAACAGGAGCCGACGGTAACATGCGCCGACGGTAACAGGAGCCGACGGTAACATGCGCCGACGGTAACAGGAGCCGACGGTAACATGAGCCGACGGTAACAGGAGCCGACGGTAACAGGAGCTGACGGTAACATGAGCCGACGGTAACATGCGCCGACGGTAACATGCGCCGACGGTAACATGCGCCGACGGTAACAGGAGCCGACGGTAACATGAGCCGACGGTAACATGAGCCGACGGTAACAGGAGCCGACGGTAACATGCGCCGACGGTAACATGAGCCGACGGTAACAGGAGCCGACGGTAACAGGAGCCGACGGTAACATGCGCCGACGGTAACATGAGCCGACGGTAACAGGAGCCGACGGTAACAGGAGCCGACGGTAACATGAGCCGACGGTAACAGGAGCCGTGCTGCCGGTGCAGCGCTGTAGATCTGCTGTGATGTGCTCCATCTTCCTGGTTCTGATCCAGAACGCTGCTTTAGTCTGACTTCCTGGTTTTAGTCAGAACTCCAGCAGCAGCTGCAGGATTGATTTGTTTGTGTCACTATGGAGAAAATGTTAGATGTGACGGGATCTGGATTCAGGTTCAACCAGGTGAATATGAACTATTCTGCATCAAAATGCGGCTCAATAACCGACGATAATATGATTATAATTTGACAGGTAAAAACAGAACATGACAGATTTTTGATGCTCTCTGTCAACATGAGGCAGAACAAAGAAGTCTAGCGCCACCTCTGGTTTGGACTAAGAATTTTTCACTATAAAATCTGAATGAAGGATAATTATTGTATGAATCTGTTTAATAGTTTTGGTTCTGTGAATCATTTTTATTTAACAACAAAAATGATTTCTATTATAATCAGCATCACTAATAAACAGGTTTTATATTTTTATGCAGGTAATAAATTTTCCCTCAGTTAATGTTTTTCTCACACCCAGATTGAAACAATATTTAAATAACAGATATTAAATATTAGACATGATTTTTGTGCATTTTATGAATGAATGTTTTTTGTTATGATGAATTTGGTGATGCTTTAACCGTTTATGGTTTAGTTGTCTGATATAAATCGGGTTTTTCTCGTCTTTTCAACAACAAAATCAATTAAAGAAGCTGAGTGACCTCTGACCTCTGGCTCCAGGCATCTTCAGAGATTCTGGGGAGCTTCAGGAGATTTCTGGCAGAAGTTGTGGACGAAGGTTTACCTGCAGTTTGAAGGTCATGATGCTGCTTTGTTCTTCTTAGGTAAGAAAATTAATGCTAGAGAATCAATATTCCAGTTCTTGTTCCCTTTCAGGTCAAAGGTCACCGATCTGAGGCTGAGATGAATATTTTTATTGTCAGTTTGTGAAACCATCAGGTTGGAGAATCTCTATCGATCTGCGTCCGTCAGATTTATGACGGAAACAAAACGTAATTTAATCCCAGGAGTTGTAAAAGAGGACTAGATTACTGCCGTCTGTCTGAGAAAAGGGAAAGGTCAAAGGTCGCTGCAGCTTCATGAACCGGTTTATTCAGATGTCAGCTGGGTCAAAGGTCAGATCCAAAAACTTTCTGGATTTTCTATCTGAAACAGTTGCTTAAATATCCAACTCATATTTTCTTCTAAGCAGTAAATTACGATTACGAAGCAAATCTTAGTAATAATAATACAATATTTTATATATATTTCTGTATTTTATTGTGTATAATATCAGCTCCAGAAACTTGACCAGCTGCACAGATTTAAAACTAATTCAGTTTATAATTTAATTAAAAAGTGAAACTCATATCTAGGGACATTTCATAAATTGGAATATTATTGAAAAGTTTATTTTAGTAACTTCATTCTGTTCTCTTAACGCTGAAAAATCAAATTCACAGCGAGAACTAAACCTGTTTTCTGATAACTTACAGGGTTTGGATCCTTAGGAATTTATTTTTGTTGGTTTTTCTCAAACGTTTTAACCAGCAATGCCCAAAGTGTGGCTCGGGGGCCCATCACGGCCCGCTGAGGGATTTTATGCGGCCCTCCTGACTTCAGTCTGATACACAAGTTGCTGCATATGGATTATTTTCCATCTTTTACGGAAATGATTTTTATAGATAAATGAAATAAAAATGAGGCGCAAAAATAGATTCCCAACAATTCTGTTTTCATCTCGACTTTAGAGAAACTAGAACCTCGAACATCGACATTTCCTGAAACATAAATCATCTCCAGGTCAATCAGGTTGAAACTAATAATAATATCTACGATGATTAGATCTATTTTCTATTTTCAACAGAAATCCGAATATTTGGTTGATTTAAATCAAATTTGACATACAAAGGCCCAATTTCAAGGCATGAAGTTTATTGTTTCACAACATTTTGGACCCGGTTTGTTTCATCTGGGACAGGAACCATGCTGGCCCCGACCTTGGTGTTCTGGATGCTGAACGGCCTGCTGCTGCTGGTGGACACGTCTGGGAAACCGTCCTTCATCACCCGGTACCGGATCCAGGAGGGCAGGAACGATCCGGTAGGTTCAGGTTCTGGACTAATCGACTGATTCTCTAAACCGGAGAGATCGCACAGAATCCGATTAAAAAACCAGAGCTGTCGGTTTGAGGCGTCCAGCCGCACCAAGCGGTTTCACTCGGCAGCGTTCGGACTCCAGACAGAAAGTCCAGTAAAACGTTTGAGTAAACAAACATGGCCGACGATGCAGAAGCGCAGCGACGGTTTGGATTCAATTGGAAAAGACGAAACAAACCCAGAAAGTTTTGGACTAACGAGTGACGGGATGAGAGTCGATCTGTTGAATTAAAATGATTTTCTGTTCATTTTGGTTTCAAATTTAATTATGATTCAAGTTTTTCTGTTTTTCTGATTCCACTGAAATTAATGAGCACAAAATAACAGATAAAGCCACTAATTTTAAATCTCACCGTTTGAACCAAATATCAGTGAATGTTTTACTAGTCAGAGCTACAGTCTACCTCAGGGGTGCTCACAGTGCGGCCCGGGGGCCGTTTGTGGCCCTTGGATGAACTTTGTGCGGCCCTGTGACTGTAATCTAACAGCAGCACAAACGTGGCCTTCCAGGAGTTTTTGTAATTTTTCAGTTTAATGTAAAATACAACACAAAGATTTTTTTCTCTCATAAAACATTTGAGTGCAAAATTCATCCCATTTATCTAAAAACAGCAGTTAGTGGAAGAAAATTCATATTTTTGTTATGAAGAAGCTTATTGTTATCGTATGCTAATGAAGCTGAGAAGTTACCAGATTTATTAACTCGTTTCTGCCGATGTTCCTTGAATAAACTTTCACCTCGTTTCCACATTTGGTCTCTGATCTCTGCCGGCACGCTGGGTTACCATGGTAACTGTCCTGTGTTTGGGGCTCCGCTTCCTGATTGGCTGCTGTCACATCCAGCAGGCGGTGCTCTCACTCCTACCGGGGAAAAACCACAGGATGTGATAATTCAGGACAATCCAACATGCTCAATAATCCCCATTCTAGATTTCAGATTCTAGATTGGAGCGACTCGGCATTCTACCGACCCGATCATCCTTAACGCGCGACGGAATTAAACGATAATCTTAGAACATTCTCAGATTATCAGAAAGGACATCGTCGGCACATCGTTCTGCCGCTGAGCAAAGTCCAACTCTCAGATAAACATTAATGATTATTGATCAGCGATTAGGTCCAGAACACGCTGAGCAGGAAGTTCACCCCCTGATTCCAGCTGCAGTTTTTATATTTACAGCCACTTAGGAAACAAAATGTCTGCCGCTGCGTTTCCAGTCACCTGATCGTTCTGCAGTTTCACATTTCCTGAATTAAAATGTTAAATTTAAAGATATCAAGTTTTTCAATAAAAAGGTTTTTGACTTTCCTAAACTGCAACGGAAACAATTTCACATCAACAGGAAGTTGCTACTGCTGGAGACCACAAAGAAGAAGAAGACAGGAAGTATATCTGTAACGACTTGTGTGAACAAATTTATTCATGTGATTTTAATTTTGTTTATTATTTAATGGAAACATGATCAGAATATGGACAAAGTTTTGATCATATTGAGAAACTAAGAACCTCAACACCAATTAAATTAATTGTTACTTTAATTCAGGTTTTTAAATGAAATAAAATAATTCTGACCGAAATTCACCAACATTATGGACCTGATTTTACATCACAATCAGTTGATGCAGTAAAATAGTTTTTAAGGAAAATAATCCAGATTATTCTTGTTGCTGAGACCAATTTCTTTGAATAAAATTGATTTATTACATAGAAAATCATTTTGAATGTGAATAAAAGTAGAAAAAGCTGCATTTAGCAGCAAATCTTGACATTTAAAATATTCACTGATCTAATATCAATATCTATATCGGTGCAGAAAATGTGTCTGATCCATAAGGGCAGATCTATTCAGACTATTTCTATGTTCTGTGCTCTGAGTGACGTCTTTATTTATTTTACTTTTTATTTGAAATAAATAATTAAACTTTGCTTCAGTTTAGTTTCTGCTCCGACTGAACAGATTAAAGTTTTGACATGTTTGACCAGCTGGTGGCGCTGTTCCAGTTATCACTTTGTGATTCACTTCCTGTCTGTAGCAGCCTCAGGCGTCGGTACCGGCGTGCGGCTTGGTGTGTCCAGCCGATGACCCATGTCTGTTCCTGCAGGTGGACCCAGCCAAGCTGCGGCAGGCGGTTCGGACCGTCCTGTTCAACCAGGTGCTGGTCTCCGGGTCCATGGTGGTTCTGGTCTACCTGCTGGTCAGCCGGACCGGCCGGCCCTGCGGCCCGGAGCTGCCCACCTTCCACCGAGGCCTGATGGAGCTCGCCGTGTTCTCCATGCTGGAGGAGATCCTGTTCTACTACTCACACAGGCAGGATACACTGGGACATACTGGAAATATACTGGGAACCAGTTCCCAAGACCCAGTGGGACATTCGTTGATCCGTCTGTCGTTCCTCAGGTTGTTCCACCATCCCAGCCTCTACAAGCATTTCCACAAGCAGCACCATGAGTGGACCGCTCCCATCGGCGTCGTCTCCATCTACGCTCATCCTCTGGAGCACGTGGTACAGCCGCCATTTTCTCTCCGTTTACCGCTAGTAGATTCACTCAGGATGTTTTCTCCTTCAGTCTAGTCGACCCGGTTCTACTGGAACCAGAACTCCACCATCTGCTCCACCTCCAGCTGCTGTGGTTCTGAGTCAAACCAACCTGTTCCCCTCCTGGCCTGTGGGGGCGCTGCACCAAGAACCACTGAAGGAAACCACACAAAAACCTCTGAAGACATTGAGAGCAACTTCCTTCTTCACCAGATGGAAACAAGATGGAGGCGTCAGATTTTAGCATCTTTGGCTAAAGACCACAAGCTAGCGCTTGCTGCTAGTGCTAGGCTAATGCTAAGACTGCAGAAATAATCAATAATACATGATAGATCCATGATCAATAGAAAATACATCTGATAGTTTTGAACTGAACTCCAATCCAGAACCACAAAGCATTCTGGGAGATGTAGGGAAAAACCTTAGCTGCTCGACCTTTTGCTCTTTGGTTGCCTAGCAACAACCTGTTCAATAACTTGCAGTTTCAGGTTTATTTTTAGATAACTTCTTAAAAATAACCAGCAGGAAGTGAAAATTGGATAAAACAGGAAACGTCACATCTGCAGTTTGACAAGATTTCTGATGTTTAAAACAAAAAATGAATCAATTATCAATATTGACTGATATGGAAACATTATATGTTTTTCAGCCACTGGTTGCTCTGAGGGTTTGGTTGGTTTGACTCAGAGAACCACAGCAGCTGGAGATGTTCTGGTTCCAGTAGAACCGGGTCGACCGGTCCATCAGGAGGTTCATCTGTATTTTAATGCAACAAAATGTTTTTCATGTTTGCGTCTCCCTCAGATCTCCAACATGCTGCCGGTGGTGATCGGACCCGTCCTGCTGGGGTCCCACATCACCACCACCAGTGTGTGGTACTGCCTGGCTCTGGTCAGCACCACCATCTCCCACTGCGGGTACCACCTCCCCTTCCTGCCTTCGCCCGAGTTCCACGACTTCCACCACCTGCGGTCAGTTTGACTCCACCCAACCCGACCCCACGAACCGAACCAACCCCACAAACCGAACCAACCAGACCCCACGTACCGAACCCATGAACCTGACCCCACAAACCCACGGAACCCGACCCTATGACCCCAACCCCAATGGTTCTTTCACTCGTGTTCATTCACAATCATCGCAGATCGTAGGGATGAAACATTAACATCTGTCTCGGGTTTCAATAAGAACAAATTCAAATATTAAACATCTTTTCATGTTGGTCCCTCCAGAATTTAATCAAAATCCGTTTTTGTGAAGATAATTTAGAAATATTTGCAACATTTTGCAATATTTGTGCTTATCACAGTAAATATGAGGATAAGTGAGGTCAGGCTGAGACAGCTGTAATGCTGCCCCCTGTTGGTGGGAATTAGCATCATTTAATGTTTGTGACCAAACATTAAATAATGTTTAATGTTTGGAATAAACTGGAATAAACTCATTAGTGCGTTAGCGTGAAAAAATGCAGAGACCTGTTGACTTTTGATTGAGTTCTGGAGTCTGGAGGGCCACATTAAGGTCTGCGGCGGGCCGAGTTTGGCCCCCGGCCCGGTAGTTGATCTGTGCCTCTCCTGGTTCCAGGTTCAACCAGTGCTTCGGCGTGTTTGGCGTTCTGGACCGGCTGCACGGCACCGACTCCCGGTTCCGGCAGACGAAGCAGTACGAGCGGCACACCTTGCTCACCAGCCTGACCCCGCTCACCCACAGCATCCCCGAAACCCCCAAGAAGGGCCAGTGATGACCTCCGACCTCCCCACTCAGCAGGTCCCGGTCATTGTGGGAGCCTTAACCTTTGACCCCGGCATTGGTAGCTCCTGCAGCGCTCTGATTCGTTAACATGTTAATTATTGGATAAAGGAAATGTTGACCATCTCCGGCTGTAACTTTGTCATGAATCCAGTTAATTGCTTCCATTTTGTCTCATTTTGTACTTCAGATCCAAAACATGCAGAGTATTTTCACAGGAACATTAAAATGTTTCAGAGTCACAAACATTTTCATTCTTTTGTTTCTGAAGTGGAGAATTTAAATCTTTAAAAGACTGAAATAACAGTTTTGTTTAAAATAATGCAGGTAAACAATTTTTTTCGTTAATATTTATTTTGGTTTCATTGTGACTTTTTGTGTTTTCTGTATTCTGGGAATATTAGCATCTTGTTTTTGTGTTATTTTGCTTATTATATGACTTTATTCTTGTAATATTATGACTTCATGGTCATAACTGAAGAGGAAACGTCTCGGCCTGGCCGCTGCTAGTCGACCACAATTCAAACCCAAGTTCATCTCTGAAATATGGAAATCCAGAGATTTCATCTGTGAATTTTATTCCAAAAGTCTAAAAGTTGTTGAAGCAATGAAATGGATTGAGCAGCACTGAGGAAGAGGAAGAGGAAGAGGAAGCCACAGGAAACCCGCTGAGCCCCAAACAAACACAAATATCACCTGGACCAGAGGAACTTCCTGCTCCGTCATAAATCACTCTCCAGCGCCGCTTTCAGGTTTTTTTGTCTGTTTTCAGTTTTTTTTTCTTTATTAAAGAATAAAGCATAATTACTACAAATTACAAATAACACTAATAGCGAATCACGTCAGCCTACAAAGCAGATATTATGAATATTAAATGTTATAATACAAGCTCTCATTCAAGTATTTTACATTTTTTTCCCACTTTATATATATTTTTTTGTTCCTTTTATCCTCATTTTCATTTTTTTTTCCTCATAACAAGCCAAAGGAAATATTAGATGGTTCAGGTAGTTCTTATTCATATGGCTTCATGAAGCGTTTGTCCTTTTCAGTCTCACAAGCAGCCAAGTTTTCCATCCGGATCTCAAGTCTTTCTGTTCTCACACCCGCCTGAGCAGGCGGCGCCCCCTGGTGTCCGCCGAACGGCGCCCCCTGGTGTCCGCCGGCAGCTAGCAGCAGATGGATTCTTCCCGTCACATTAGCGGGAGGCTCTGAGGAAGAGGATGAGCTGGGAGGAAGGTTTCCCACTTTTACGTCCAAAGGAGATTGGAGAAAAAAAAGAAAAACATCGCGGCCGAACGCGACCTTCAGAATGACCTTCATCACCAGGAATCAGCCAATCAGGACAGAGTCACTCTGCTTTTTCCAGCTTCAACACAAACAGGGAAATTCAGCCGTTTAATCCAGTTAATGTCAAAGGTCACGGCCAAAACAAAAAATTTTAAAATTCAGCTTCTCAGGAAATTTAAATAGTAAAAAAAAATAAAAACAATTCTGATTGATGTATATATGCAAACATGTTAATGGAAAGTTGGTGGAAGGAAAAAGTGCAGCAGATTTTAAAAAATAATTTCAGAGAATTGTGGAGAATCGTCTTTTGATTGGGAAGTAAATTTATATTTATCCTTTGCAGTTTGAGGAGTTGGAGTCTGAAATGTTTATACAGTAAATGGAGACAAAATTCACATAAAAATAAAAACATTTCTTTTTTTAAATATCTCAATATAATCTTAACATTTCTGAGAGCCACAAAAAGTTAAAATGTGTCACTGCAGGTTATGAATCTGGACTTTTAGAATCACATTACCGACATAAAGACCAAATTCTAATTTATTAATTTGCTCCTTTTGTCAACATTTTTTGTTTTCTCTCAAGTTTCTCACAAAAATTGACAAATATCTAATTCATACCTCAACTCTTTTTTTTTAAATTTCCCAAACAGAAACTACCTGAAGAGATTTAATAATTAGTCTGCCTTGCTGTTATTTTTTTTTTACCCATTTTGAAGTTTGAATTAAAAATAATCAGATTTGATCACGAAAAGTCAATTTTCCCTTTTGTGTTCAAATTCCTCAGTTCTAACCAAAGCAGAGCAAATTTAACAAAAGAAATTTAAAATAAAGAGTTAAAGACACGGAAAATATAGAATTTGCTGATCTTTATCTGTTCACGTTTACACGACGACATCATCAGATCCGGGTCCGGTTCCGGTCCGGTTCTGGGTCCGGTGGCTTAGCGTTGCTGATGTCTGGGAGGAGGAGAAGCCAGAAGGCGGCCATCTTTAATTCTCACTTGAGTTGGTTTGTTGTTTTAAATCTCAGTAACAGAAGGAAGACGGTTCAGACGGATGGGAAACCCGGCAGCACCACCTGGTGGCCGCTGCTGGAACAGGCCACCGTGGTAACCATGGTAACAGCGAGGAGGCGACAGAAAAACCATCAAAATAAGGCAACGTTCACAGCCTGACGCAGAGAGTCTCTGTTTTTATCTGGCCGTGAGTCAGATTCATCTGAGGAACCGGTCTGGTCCGGTCCGAGGAGTCAGAACCTTCCAGACGGAGCGGTGGGGGGGAGACTCGTTCTTCAGTGATTTATCCACAAATTTAAACCTCTCGAGAGAAATCAAACTCAACAGTTTTTGTTCTGAAACTGATCAGGTGAACAAATGAAGCGCTCCTCTCCTCCGGCGCCAGGCAGACCCGCTCGGCTCGGTCCCTGCAGAACCGTGCCACGGTTACTTCAGTGTTTTTGCGTCTGGTTCTGCAGTGGCTCTCTGGTTCTGGTTGGCGGGTTTGGCAACGTTCTTGGCTGAGGAGCCAGCAGCAGCAGCAACAGGTGTGGGAGGGGCGGCGGCGCCAGCCTGGCTATGGGGCCGGCTGGAGGGCTGGGAGGGGTGGCGGCGCCGGCCGTCTCCGCTGGACGGGTGTCTCCTGCGTCCGCCATCGTCCATCGGAGGCTGGAAGAGGACAGAAACGCTTCAGCAAGTGAAGAAATGATTCAGGATTCGGGTTTCTGCCGCCTTCAGAAACTCAAATTAATAACATTTTCAATTAAATTTAACACCTGTATCAACTAATGTACAAAATAGCAAATGGATGTAAAGCTAGCTAGCAAGCAGGATGCTAACAGTAGCCTTGATTACCTGAAGACAGAGAAAGAAAAAAAAAGAAAAAATCTGCCTCACCTGCCTCCCCTGACCCACATCACTGATATAAAACTAGCTAGCAAGAAATGCAAAAATGCTAGCTAGCAGAGCTATATTAGCCAGTTGCTATCAGTCACATCAACTTCTTCAAATCAGAAGAAAAAACAAAGCTGGAGACATTAGTGCTGCCATGTCCAAATTTAAGACCTGTAATTAATGTATTTAAGGCTGACTTACCTTTTTTCTTCTTAATTTAAGACATTTCAAGGTCTTAATTTACAAACATGAAATGCAGACTACTTAAGACCACTGAATGAAACTTAAGACACAAATCACAACAGAAATCTACAAAACGTCTCATTACACACATGAAATTGCTTATCCAGAACACAAAAGAAATAGCTAGCAAGAATATATTAGTGGCTTGTTAGCGTTAGCCTAGAATGCCTCAAGTTACAGAACAAAAAAAAACTCAACAATGTAGTATAAAATAGTTCTGCCATGATAAAGTTTAAGACCTGTGATTAATTTATTTAAGGACAACGCAAAAATTAATTTAAGACATTTTAAGGTCTTAATTTTAAATGGATTAATTTAATATTTTCCAAAGATGTGCAGACAAGCTGATGGAGTATTTTCTGGATTATTCTGATGATTAATTGGATAAATTAATGGTCCAGTTTTGTAGTAGCCACTTATGCTAGCAAAAGATGAGAAAATGTCTGTAAATTATTAAATTCCTTTTTTTAAGATGAAAACATTTCCTATTTTTTCCACATCATTGCTCTTTTTGATCTGGATGATATTAAACTAAATTTAATTTGCTTTAAGGAATTTTCCTAATCGATCATTGGAGTA
Source organism: Xiphophorus hellerii (assembly GCF_003331165.1). Classification (NCBI taxonomy): domain Eukaryota; kingdom Metazoa; phylum Chordata; class Actinopteri; order Cyprinodontiformes; family Poeciliidae; genus Xiphophorus; species Xiphophorus hellerii. Next base: position 29,075,741 of record NC_045682.1, read on the forward strand.
GTATTGGCCTTCTTCTTCTGTGGTTTACTCACGTCGATCCTGAAGTCCTCCAGGCGTTTGAACTTGCTCAGACATTGCTGCAGTTTGGGTTCGATCTCCAGGTTCTTGGCTTTGGAGTATTTGAGGAAAGCCCAGAACTTCTCCAGGCCGTAGAGCTGACCTGTGACCCGGACAGAGGACAGCACCAGAACTCTGATTAGATCAACTGGAACGGTCATTTCACGTGTTTTTTAAGTGTTTACAGATCTGAACAGTTATTCTAGTAATCGATTAATCTGATTAAAATTGTCACATTTAGCAGATTTAACAGTATTTCAATTATTTATACAATAAAAACATTTTATTTTATAAAATAGAACACATTTGATACATATTCATTTAGTGAATGTAGGATGAATCTAAAAATATTTCTACATGTGAAAACTTGAACTGAGCATCAGTCCAGTGGAGAAATTATCTGGGATTATTTATTAGATTAACTTATTAAAAGATGTTTTTGATTTTTTTTATCACAGAATAAATTTGTCATTTAAAGAGTTTTTAGTGGAAAATCTGTACAGACAATAAAGATTTTTCATTTTAAATGCAAAATGTTTTTATTCCTGCTCCAGTTAATGACTAATCCATAACTAAATTAATCGATTAATCGTGATGAATCGTTTCCTGACCTGCTTCGTAATCTTTCATGGTTTCCTCCTGGAAGTCCTTGAAGATGTCGGGTCTGAACTTCCTCTCCAGGCCGTAGCTGTAGTACCGGAACAGGCACTCCAAACCGTACCTGCAGCACACAGCCAATCAGAACGCGCCACGCCACGTCAGCCAATGAGGCGCTGCGGAGCGACCGCTACCTGTAGCCCTCCTTGCCGTCCTCCACCACCAGCTGCCTGAACTCCTCGTACATCTTCCTGTTGAAGTGATCCCGCAGGAAGAACGACCAGAACCGGAACAGCGTGTTCATCTCCTGCGATTGGCCGATTCCCAGCCGCTTCCTCTCTGCGATGGGCGGAGAAAACGGCGTTCAGGTCGCTAATCGCCGGGCGGCAGCGGCGAGGGAGGGAGAGGCTTACCGTTCAGGCAGCGCCGGCGGTACTTGTGGTAGACGTGTTGCGTGAAGCCGTTCTCCTTCAGCAGCTCGTGTGACGGGTGCTGGAACTTCGGCAGGGACTGCGGCGTGCAGCCGACGCCGCCGAGGGCGGGCGTCCCTTCAGACGGGCTGGCGTTGGAGCTGCAGGGGCGGAGCAACAGCCGGCAACATCAGGGAGCGGAGTAACAGCCGGCAACACAAACCACAGAAAAACTCTGAGGTTCATTCACAGCCAGATTTACGCAGATTTAACTAAACTCCAGTCTGCAGGATTTTGACTCATTTTCCATGGAAACCTAACGGCTTTTGCTTCCTCTCTTTAAAGTCAGCACTTCCTGCGTACCTGAGCAGGTGAGTCTCACCTGACGGAGGCGGTGCGGGAGCGGTGCTCCCTGGAGTCCATCACCCAGCCCACATGGCACTCCAGTGGAGGGTTGGAGCTGTGTCGGGTCTTCCTCTTCCTCGGCGTCTGAAACAGACGAAACCGTGAGACTGGGATCGAGTTTTCCTCATCAAACTCCGAGTTCCTTCGTCTTGCCTTGGCGTCGACCGGCCGGCTCTCCTTCACCACCGGGTAGAAGCGCGGCGTCATGGCGGCGTCCTTCCTGTGGGGCGTGCGCGGCGTGCGGGGCGTCCGAGCGCTGCGGTAGTTCGGGGATTCGGGCACGGTGGTGGGCAGCGAGCGCGCCGTGGAGGACGGGTCGGGAACGCCGAACAGTTTGTTTGCCAGAGCGTCTGTGGGGACTGGAAACGGAGAGGAACAGGAAGTGAGGTCACTGGAAAAGCAGTCTGAATTCAATCGTTAATTCTGGGAAATAAAATCCAAATTCTGAAAAAAATAAAACAGTCTGAGTTCCAAGAAGAGAAGTCCCAATTCTCAAGAAAAATATTGGAATTCTGACAGAAAATCGGAATTTATTTTTCTGTATTGGTCCTAAAATGTTATGAAAATAAATACAATATTAAAAAAGAAATGAGCCTAAATCCTGGTAGTTGTGATCTTACTCTGCTGGGGGCGGGGCGGCCCCGGCGGCACTTCCTGGTTGGGGTCGACCGGGGGTTCAGGGGTCAGGCAGTCGAACTGTTCGCGGCTGATCAGATGAACCTTCTTGAAGTTTTCCACCTCTTGCTGCAAAAATACGACACAAAAATGACTTTCAGTCGGTTTTAAGCCCAGAGGGAGCCGACGGACCGTAAGGATCTTCAGTAAACCACAGCGACCTAAAACGCTGGTACCGCTCGGTACCGGACCCGACCCGGCTGAACGGCCTGCTTCCCGTTTGAACCAGCAGCTGAACGCCTCCGGGCCGCACCCCGTCAGGCGGCCAGCGGCTTATAAACCTGTGGTCCGTGGGGCGCTGGACGTACGCCGGGGAACACGTGGCGGTCCCACACAACAATCGAACAATGGGTCGCCGTGGCAACAAAGCAGAACAAAACTAAAAGCAGCGCTCTGTGTTTCAGCTAATAATCCACAGAGTCCTCTGGTCTGCGGCAGAAACGCCTCCAAAAACAGAAAAGAAACACGGAGCCAGAAAAGCTCCGACACACGCCTTCAAAATAAAAGACCCGACTCTTTCTGGTCTATTTCTCACTTTCTTTTCTAAAAGGGAAATTTCAAACAGCAGGAAATATTTTTTTAAACCTGGTTTTTATTTCAATCATCTGTCCGGTGAGCGTTAAGGCTGCAGGAAATATTTGATCATAAAAATATAAACAAAATATTAGAAAAAATTTCAATGAGAGAAACGGATTAGTTAGCAGGATGTGATGTCACAAACAGACTCAATCATTTCCTGCTGCTGATAATTTGATGCTGATGTGTTTGGATTAATTATGTCTACTAAGCATTAATCATAATTTTTAAAACTTATACCAAAGTATATCTTCACAAGATGCTTAAGATTATATTAATTTATTTTGATTGTTTTTCAGGTTCTCATAAAGTTTCGACTTTATTCTTCTGATATTTTGATTTTATTTAAGAAACAAATTCAGGTTTGGTCTGAATGATGACATGAAATATTCTTTGACTTTACGGTTGAGACTTTTCCTGGCAAATAAAATAAAAATAAAATAATCATATAACGACAGAAATTAAAAGTCCAAATAAACAAGATGGCCGCCCTGGGTGTGACATCACTTGTAACTATGGAAACCCAGGAAAAAATCCACATTTTCCAAAAATTAAATCTTCAAAAAACAAATAGTGACTAATAGTTCAATAGTTTACAGTTTAGTTTTATTTCGTTTTGACTTTTTGTTTACTGGTTTTAATTAGTTCTGATTACTTAAATATTGTTTATTTAGTTTTTTGTAGCAGCAGGTTTAGTTTTTCATATTTTGGTTCATTTTTAGGTGCAGAAAATGTGAAAGTATTGATTATGCAAACATTGATTGGGTAATTATTACTGAGCAGAAGAAACTATTTTAATAAAACGTGTGAAGAACCTAATTAGAATGAAAATCAGCTTCTCATCAGACTGAATGGCTAATAAATGGATTAATAAACATGAGAATGAAGGATATTGCATCTGTAACTTCAGCATTTTCAGTTTTAGAAATGCAGGACGAGGTTCGTTACGGTTTTCCTGGGTTTGGTTTCGGTGAGCGGAGCGGCGGCGACCTCGGCTGACCTTGATGGTGGCGTACTCCGGCTCGTACTTGTCGTCCCACAGGTCCTGCTCGTAGTAGAAGAGGCCGTCGTTGATGACCTTGGCCAGCTCGCTGGTCAGCTTGGCGCGCGACGTGTGGTGGCCGGTGCGGTCGCCGCCAGGGTGCTTCCGCAGGTATGGCGGCGTCTGCGTGACGATCAGGATCTTGTTGACGTCGTGGTCGTCCAGCTCGCAGTCCGAGTCCTCGTCCGACCAATCGGTGAAGGTGTTGCGCCGGCCGTCCATCTGCTCCATCTCCTCGTCGAACATGAAGTCCAGCTCCTCCGGCTCGTCCGGCTCGGCGCCGTCCTGATCCGGAGCCAACAGAAAATATCCAAAATATTTACAACGCTTGTATTAATACGTTTAATACAACATATTAAAATGACAGATTAAAAATCATTTCATTGGAATTTAATGTGAAAAAACAAAAAGAGACAAATAGTCACATTTACCTTTAGGAAAAAAATCTTTTTAGGAGAATTTTCACTACTTTTTACTTTTACTTGAGTAATTTTATCATGAAGCAACTCTAATCTTTCTCTAATCTTGTAAAATTTCTGGATCGTCCTCAGAGGAGGAAGAGTACACAGAAATATCTTCAACACATTTTAAAGTAAAAAGTACAGCGTAGTAAAAATACCTTTTCAAAAAAGTTACTGAAGTAAATGTAACTAGTTACTATCCAACTCTGGTCGGAATGAAAAAACATTTTAACCAACAATTTACTGACAAACCAGACGGTGAAATGAAGCGTTTATGGTTTGTAAAAACCGAAACATTGATGGGTAAAATATTCAAATCAAAGATAATAAATCACAGGTTTATTTTATTTTAGGTTTTTATTAATGCAGATTAATTTCTTGAGGCAAAGGATTTCATTTTTAAGATAAGATAAGATAAGATAAGATAAGATTCATTTGTCATTGTCATCAACAGATTACAACGAGATTGAGATTTGCTCGACTCGAGTTAAAATGCAGGTTGTGTATATATACATAATATACAATATACATATACTGTACATACATACAGGGGTTGGACAATGAAACTGAAACACCTCTCATTTTAGTGTGGGAGGTTTCATGGCTAAATTGGACCAGCCTGGTGGCCAATCTTCATTAATTGCACATTGAACCAATAAGAGCAGAGTGTGAAGGTCCAATTAGCAGGGTAAGAGCCCAGTTTTGCTCAGAATATTGCAATGCACACAACATTATGGGTGACATACCAGAGTTCAAAAGAGGACAAATTGTTGGTGCACGTCTTGCTGGTGCATCTGTGACCAAGACAGCAAGTCTTTGTGATGTATCAAGAGCCACGGTATCCAGGGTAATGTCAGCATACCACCAAGAAGGACGAACCACATCCAACAGGATTAACTGTGGACGCAAGAGGAAGCTGTCTGAAAGGGATGTTCGGGTGCTAACCCGGATTGTATCCAAAAAACATAAAACCACGGCTGCCCAAATCACGGCAGAATTAAATGTGCACCTCAACTCTCCTGTTTCCACCAAAACTGTCCGTCGGGAGCTCCACAGGGTCAATATACACGGCCGGGCTGCTATAGCCAAACCTTTGGTCACTCGTGCCAATGCCAAACGTCGGTTTCAATGGTGCAAGGAGCGCAAATCTTGGGCTGTGGACAATGTGAAACATGTATTGTTCTCTGATGAGTCCACCTTTACTGTTTTCCCCACATCCGGGAGAGTTACGGTGTGGAGAAGCCCCAAAGAAGCGTACCACCCAGACTGTTGCATGCCCAGAGTGAAGCATGAGGGTGGATCAGTGATGGTTTGGGCTGCCATATCATGGCATTCCCTTGGCCCCATACTTGTGCTAGATGGGAGCGTCACTGCCAAGGACTACCGAACCATTCTGGTTCAAACATTGTATCCTGAAGGAGGTGCCGTGTATCAGGATGACAATGCACCAATACACACAGCAAGACTGGTGAAAGATTGGTTTGATGAACATGAAAGTGAAGTTGAACATCTCCCATGGCCTGCACAGTCACCAGATCTAAATATTATTGAGCCACTTTGGGGTGTTTTGGAGGAGCGAGTCAGGAAACATTTTCCTCCACCAGCATCACGTCGTGACCTGGCCGCTATCCTGCAAGAAGAATGGCTTAAAATCCCTCTGACCACTGTGCAGGACTTGTATATGTCATTCCCAAGACGAATTGACGCTGTATTGGCCGCAAAAGGAGGCCCTGCACCATACTAATAAGTTATTGTGGTCTAAAACCAGGTGTTTCAGTTTCATTGTCCAACCCCTGTACATAAATAAGATAAAGAAATAAATAGTACAAATAGTACTGGCATCAGAAGATGGTTGCAGTGCCTGGAGGTGTCGCAACAGAATTTACATTTTTTAACAAAGTGGTGTCAAGAGCAGAAGTTCTTATGCCTTTGAATTTAGTGCCATGATTGCCATCGGGTAAAAACTGTCCCATAATAATAACAGAAATAATAAAATCATCTGCAGGCAAATCAGTGTAAAAAATAACTGCAGAGCAAAGTTTGTCTGGAAATCTGGAAAAATCATTTTCTTTTTTACAAACTTTTTCAGAAAATGGGAAATCTTTTCTTTCCGATTTCACGCCGCCGCCTCCCAGTTTTCAGCCATTAAAACCAGTGATGAGTTATTAATTTCCCACCTTGTTTCCAGCGGTCAGTGGCGCCGGCGAAGAGCCGGACGGCGGCAGCGGAGAGCGCAGCGAATCGTCTCTTTCCCTCTGCTGCAGCGAGGGCGCCTGAAACACGGAGCAGACGAGATGAAGGACAAAAACTCACCTGGTCTACCTGGATTAACGGAAAATAATGAAAAATAATACATAGGATGTCTGATAATAACTGACTTCACTCTGTAAGAAACGGACAGATGTGTTTAGAGCATGAGAGTCCTGAAGCTCGTTAGGGAGGAGCTCGTTAGGGAGGAGCTCGTTAGGGAGGAGATCGTTAAGGAGGAGATCGTTAGGGAGGAGATCGTTAGGGAGGAGCTCGTCATGTCTGGTACCTTGGGTCTGGCAGGCGAAGGTCTGGGTCTCTTCTTCACCTCGATCCAGGACTCGGAGTCGAGGTCAGGCAGGCTGGCTGAGAGGCCTTTGGGCATCGTCTTCAGGTTGGACACGTCTCCGTCGGGTTTGGTCTGCTGGTGCACCGGAGTGGAAGATCTGGATGATCCTGCAGCAGAAACACAGTCAGGTGCATTGCTGTTTAAATATCACATCCTCAACATTTTCATCAAACACTTTAAACACCAAAAACTCCTGGAATTCAGGTTTCTGCAGGTTTTCCCAACTCAAACTTTATCCAGCCGGCTTATGAAGACTTATGGACAAAAAAAGGCTAGCTAGCTAGTTAGCTTTTTTGTGTCCATAGCTTGCTAGTTAGCATGGGCATATTAGCAACTAGTTAGCGATAGCCTCAACTGCCTTGAGCCACAGAATAAAGAATCCGTAAAGAAAACCAAACTGCATTAAATATATGAGACCATACAAAAAGAAAAGCTAGCTACCTAGGGAATGTTAGCTGCTAGTTAGCATCTGGATGCGACTCCAACTTTAGCCTGACAGAAACGAGCTACAGGTAAATAAACTACATAGAATATGAGACTAAATCCTGCAGAGACACAGATTAAGACATATTCAGGCAAAGTTTTTAATGAGTTTAAAACATTTGAAGACATTTTAGATGCATAAAATTAAGACTCTTTAAGACCTTTAAGACTTTTATGAATTAATTTTAAGACCTATATCTCCACAGAAATGTAAAAACTTTGTCCAGCCATGAGACAAACTAACACATACCCATGACAAACGCAATAAAGCTAGCTAGCTAGTTAGCAAGGGCATATTATCAGCTAGTTAGCACCTGCAGTTAAAGAATGTAATGTTGATGTCAGAGTACAACTCAAATTTTAGCCTGGCAGAAAAGTACTGCGAGAAAATAAAACTACATAGAACATGAATAAATAATCCTGCCAGGACCAAATTTAAGACAGATAAACATTTTTAAGGCCAACTTACTGGTTTTTTAAAATGAATTTAAGACTTTTTAAAGCTACCATAAATGAAATTTCAGACCTATATCTCAACAGAAATCTGACCAAAGAATAAAGAAGACGCTGGATGAATTTTTTTCTGCTGACCTCTGAACTCCTCTGCCATCTGCCTGGGAACAAACTCAGGACAGTTGATGAGCTGGGAAAAGTCCGTGTGGTTCGGCACCATCAGGCCCGGAAGAGGCCACCGCCCGGGATCGTCCTTCCGGCGAATTTTCATGTCGATCACCTCCACTTCTTTACTGTCCTTCAGAGCCTTTAGAGCAAACAGATTTTATTAGATTCACACTTTTTATCCCTAAACTGCCTGAAATCAGAATCTAAATCATTTATTATTTCACAGAAGCACAACAAAATTAAAATTTTATGTTTTATAGATGAAACAAAAAGCAAGAAATCAGTAGTGGAGTTAAAACAGTGAAAACAAGAAGCAAGATTAATTTAAAGGTTTACTATAAACTTAGTTTCACATAAAGAGAGAGACAGAGAGAGAGAGAGAGAAAGAGAGAGAGGAAGAAAGAGCGAGATAGATAGAGAGATAGAGAGAGCGACAGAAAAAGAAAGAGAGAAAGAGAGCGAAAGAGAGAGAGGAAGAAAGTGAGATAGATAGAGAGAGAGAGAAAGAGAGAGAAAGACATTGTTCCGGTTTCTCTTGTTGCCGATTATCAGAGGAAAAAGTTTTATGCTTTTTAACTTCAAGCCAACTGTGTAATAAAATGTTGCAATATCATAATTTCTCCTGTCAATACATCAAATATTTAGTTATAGAAATCTCTAAGAAATATTTATTACTCTCAGTTTCCTCAGCTAAAGCTCAGTACCTGTACTCACCTGTAGAACAGCCTCAATAGTCTGGATAAGACCCATATTAATGATTTTATTTTATGTCATAAATGCATTAATCTCACTGTTTCAGTCAGTAAAAATGTTTGGTTTTTCTCTCCTCTTGGACTAATTTGTCCGTCTTGTGGTGTACGTATGTGAGTCTGACCTCCAGGATGAGCGAGACGTCGGTGGTGAGCGCCTGAACTCTGTGGAAGCCGGCGATGAGTCCGACTGGGAGGAAGCCGTCGGCGTCCATCTTCCTGCGCAGGAAGAAGTCCCGCTGCAGGTTTTCCAGGCTGAAGTAATATTCTCTGCAGGAGACGAAACGTTGATCTGCTCTCAGCTTCACCAACACAACACCAACATCTGGGTCAGAATTAACCTGGATCACAATAATCAGCTGTTTCCTGATGACCCATTTGGTCGGTTTGATGTTTGGATCCGTTTTGACTCAAACTGGACCTGCAGGTCGAACGTTTCGGCTTTAAAGACCTGATTCTCTGAGATCCACCAGCGATCAGCCTGAGGCTTCAAATGTTTCTGCAGGAGAAACATTTTTACACAAAACGGCAAGAAACCCGACTTCAGCTCACATCGAATTTAGATTCTTTACATAAATAGTGATAAAATAAATCTTTGAAGACTAAAAAACATTTAATTACCAATTGAGGTTAATAAAGTACTTTTGAATTGAACTAAATAAATATTAAAACTATAAATAAAATGGGGATTTAAAGAGGAGGAAATGTTACCATGTCATTCAGCTAGTCTTCAGTCAGAAGCTTCTTTAGATACGCTGCAACACTGACTGCTACCAGAGATCCTTCCTGCAGCCGCATCACCGTCCTCTCTGATGATATTCTCATGATTTATATTTTATTAATGGTCTGGGATGAATAAACTAAAAACTATTAACAGTAAGTATTTTAGAGATGTTCAGGTTTTTATGTGCAGTTTGAGGATCAGCCGTCACTCCATCAAATAATCAATAATAAAATTAATATTTTTACAGGACTGGATTCTTTTTGCAGTTCCTTCACTTTTCACACGGAAAATTTTAAGTTTTCAAACTTTTCCAGCTTCACACTTTGGAGATAAAAACAATAGAAATGAGTCAGTTTGAATTAATGTTAATTATTAGTGCTAATAAAATCTATATTCTTCAGCAGGAAGAAGCTAAAAACTAAAATAAAATTAAATGTTTTGATTTGAAATGTCTAGCTTCATGAAAACACGACTGGTCTGAGAAAAAATACTAAAAACTTTCTTTAATGTAAGAAATATGAGATGATCAATAAGTCATCGAGTTATTAGGAATAATAAATATTGATTAAATTAAAACAACCTTCCTGATCAAATTAATGATTACACCATCTTCCAAATTATTATGCAAGTGATATTTTCTCAGGTTTTCCTAAATGGTCAATGCAAATGATGGTCAGTATAATCTTCAAGTCATGAACTATTACAGTATAAATCTAATTTTACTGAACAAAGATCCCCATGACAACAGGATTTTTTTCAAAAATAAAAAACTCAAAATGCAAAATGTTCCAAATTATTATGCACAGCAGATTTTCTAAACATTTTATGGATTATAAAGAACTGCAAACGGTCATTCTGTGAATGTGCAGCATTAAGTGTTCACATGTACTAAAATCAAAAGCTATTTCAATCAGAACCATCTTAACAGACCCAGTTCCATGTTAACGTTGGACCTTCTCTGATATCACAGCACAATTCTTCATCCATTGAACTTGTGAGTTTGTGGAAAGTTTCTGCTGAATTTCTCTGCAGGATGTCAGAAAACCTTCCCAGAGCTGCTGGTTGATATGAACTGCATTCAGATCTTCTGCTTGAGGAAACTCCAAAGGTTCTCAGTAGGGTAGAGGTCAGAGGTCAGAGGAGGATGGTGACCACACCATGAGTTTCTGCCCTTTATGCCCATAGCAGCCAATGACACAGTGGTTTTCCTGGGAGCATCAGATGGTGGATTGTTATGATGAAGATGATTTTGCTACTGAAGGTTCGGCTCTTCTTTTGGAACCATGACAGAAAATTATCAGTCAGAAAGTCCAGATACTTTGCTGAGGTCATTTTCACACCTTCATGGACTCTGAAGGGGCCGACCGGCTCTCTCTCTCTCCCCATGATTCGGCCCACAGCATGACTCCACCACCTCCTTGCTGACGTCACAGCCGTGTTGGGACGTGGTGGCCGTCCACCACCGATCCACTACTGCGTCCATCTGGACCATCCAGTGATGCACAGCAGTCATCAGTGAACAAATCTGTTTGAAAATTAATCTTCATGTCCGGCTGGGCCCACTGGGACCGCTGGGCCCACTGGGACCGGTTCTGCTTGTGAGCTCTGGTTAGGGGGCCCAATAGTAGGTTCATGCACCACAAGCCTCTGGAGGATCCTCCACCTTGAGGCTCCAGCAGCTTCTAATAACTGTTTGCTGCTTTGTAAGGACATTTTAACAGCTGCTCTCTGAATCCCATGAATGTGTCTAACAGAAACTTTCCTCATTTTGCCTTTATCTGTAAAACCATCTTTGTTCTGAATCAGCCACAAATCTCTTCACAGTACGATAACGCTTCAGTTTTCGTTAAATGTCTGAAGTTTTCATATCTTGTCATACGGCACTACACTATCTGATGGTTTCCATCAATAGAGATTCTTTCTCTTTCCATGTTGCTTGGAACCTGTGGCCTGTTTAATAATGTGGAACATCCTTCTTCAGTAGATTTCCTTTAATTGACCAGACAAACTAATCAACCAGATCTCTGAAATAATTATAGTGATTCAAAGAGCCCTGACACACAATAGCATCTATAAATTTAATAGCACAACAAAAAACTTTATCTTTATGACACTTAAATCCAATTTGCATAATAATTTGGAACATGGTGTAAACACAAAATAGGAAAAAAGTTACAAAAAAGAAATCTCAAAACATTATTCCCACCAAGATTTCTGGCATTTTATTAAATAGAAATAATTTTGGTAACTCTAAATTATTTAAAATAAGAGAAATTTGATCTGATTTAGCTTCAGACAGCAAGAAAAATATATCAGGTGTAAATAAACTTTTACTGAATTTAGGATTTTAATCAAACATCAGATTGAATTTTATTACCAAACTGTTCAGTTTGAAACATTTTGAAGAATTTAATAGAAAAATTAAACCTTTAATGTTTAAATGAAACTGAATCATTTAAAGAGTTTTTGAATTAGAGCTGAAATTTTCTTTCTCCACTAAAATCATTCAGAGGCGAAACATGAGGAGCTCCTCCCCTCCACAGCCGCATCGCCAGCCATCAGTCATCATTAATAATCACCATTAATCATCAATAATTGTTATTAATGGTTGATTGGTGCTTACATCTGCCTCTTGATGTAGTCCTTGAGCAGCTCCTGGTCGGCGGCGTACAACTCGCTGTTGCTCAGGTTGTCGTAGTAATATGTGACCGAGCTGCCGAACTTCTGGCCGTACGGCGCGTCTTTCCCGTCGAACGCCTTGTATCCGTAGTGGTAGTCATGGTGACCTGCAGAGACAGGGGGCGGGGCTTATTCCCACCAGTCTGAACAGGAAGTGATGCGCGCCATCTTGGTAGGCAAACACAGCGCAGAGCAGAAATTTAGTTCCAGAAATTATTGCAATAAATGATGATGCTTCTGTTTTAAAACCATTTTCAATTAATAATAATAAAATAATTATTGACGCACAGCCTCTAAAAGATTAAAAAAAGAACATCTGGAACTGGAAACATCTTAAATATTCAAAATAAACAATAATGCAAATGAATAATTCATTCTCTGCATCCAAAGACAAAATGCAGGAGCATTTAACACATTAGTTAATAAAACAGAAAGTTAAGGTTTAGTTTTTCCAACTTTTTAAAGAAATTTCTCTAACGATTGTTGATGAAATGGAAATATTTGAGCTCATTTTAATTATTAATTGTTCATTGTGACACGATTACATCCGATGTTCTTTTTCTGTACTTTCTGTCCCAAAAAAACAAAAAAGTAAAAAAAGCTCATAAGTTTACATACGGCCATCAAGCTAAACTCTGGTCAAATCTGCTGAAACATGAAACATCCGACTGAAGTTTGGTTGATTAAACTCCAACCTGGATACGTTCAGATTATTCTGATTATTGGTCCGACAGCAGGTCAAATCAAACTGCAGGAGTTTTAAAGGTTATAAACAGATTTAAAACAAACTTATGGACAAAAAAGTCTGAAAGGTTTTTATGTTTAGAAGCAGCAGCGACTCAAACTGAAGCATAAGAACCTGAATAATGTGATTTTTGTGTGTCAGGTCTCCGTGTGTTTGTACCTCTGCCGCCGCCTCGGCCTCGGCCCCGCCCCCTTCCTCTGCCACGCCCGCGACCTCTGAACCCTCCGCGGAACGGCGCCCCCTCGCTCTTCACGCTGGAAACCTCGTCGTGGTCGTCGCGCCACTCCCGCTCGTACTTCTGACTGTGCCAATCTGCCGGAAAAACCAACCGCATCAGTGGTGACCTTTGACCTCTCCTGACCATCAGAGCGGTCCGGCTGACCTCTGAGGTCGTTCCGGGCGTTGGGCGCCAGCCGCGGCTGCTCGTTCTGCCGGCTGTTGTTGCGGGACGCCGAGCGTTCCCGCGGCCCTTCAGGCTTCACGTCGATCATCAGAGGAAGCCACTTCTGCTTGTTTCCTGTTGGGGGAAACATGGAGTCCAACATCGATTGGTTAGCAATTAATCAATAAATAATACATAAAACACATCCTGCAGAACTTTCATCCATTTATACAATATTAGAAATACCTCAATAATATTTATTCCACTCATTTATTATTAGAAAATGAACATTATATTAAACAACCTTTCATTCCTTCAGTGAACATTTGACCATCTGTAGAAAATAAGAATCTGATCAACAACAGAGGAAAGATGATCCTGTTTTCAATTAAACAATTAATAAAAGGCCTTTTGAACCAGCTGAAGCTAAAACTACAGAGGAGTTCTGGATGCAGCAGATTTACAGATAAAGGTTTTTATTTAAGATAAAAGATGTTCATATTTAAACAGTTTGAGCTGTTGTATCATCCTGTGGTCTTTTTTTTGAGTCTTTAAACTCCAGTTAACTATTAATTACAACATTAGTTGACAGTTATTTCAATAACTGATTAATCATAATGAACATGGTTAATTGCTTCAGTCCTAATCAAGAACTTATCATTTAAGGTTCAAGTTTTACAACATTTTTCTTTCCAATATCCTAAACTCTGAAAAACTCTGAGAACGGATTCTCTGAAGAGGAGAATCAGTTTCTGGATCAGATTTCAGGAAAACTCAACATCTGCTGCTTTTTTCACCGGAAAGTTTCTCTTCAAAATGCGGAATGCTACTGCAGTACCTCAGCTGGCCAGCAGGGCGCAGCAGAGAACCGCTGGAAGTTCAATTAAAAAGATGAAAACCAGAAAAGAAAAAGAACGACGCAGTTTGAGCTCAAACTTTTCCCGTTTTGATCTGAATTTTTTTTATTTACAGAACATCAGAATTACAGAAGTTTGGTAAAATTGCATTCAAGTTTTTCTTAAATGTTTTTGAGTTTTCTTCCTAAAGATTCTCAGTAGTTTCTGGCAGAACTGGTTGAACTGGATCCAGCTCTTTACTAGAGCTTCTAAATCAGAGTTTTTCAAACCGAATCCGATTAGAGATCAAATGTTTTTCTCACTTTCTTTTCTAAAAAAGGAATAAACGACAGGAAATATTTTCAAATCATCCTTCCTGTGAGCTAGATGACACAGTATTAGAGAATTAGTGTTTAATTGTGAAAATTCAGACATGATCAGTTCAGTTCATGTGATTCTTTCCAAACAGATACAGTTCATGTTCAAACGTTTCAAAACCTGCTGAAATTAAAATGATGTTTGTGTTAAAACATGATTTCTATGGTCCTCAGAAAATGTCTGCTTTATTCTCCTAATATTGTGACTGTTTTCTTCTAATATTCTGACTTTATTAATTAAAAATAATAATAATCAGAATCTGGGCCTAATAAATGGAAAATGGAAAACAAACTGGTCAAACAAGATGGCGGCTCTGGCTGCGATGACATCACTCTGAACTACGGAAACCCAAAGAGTTCATTCCAGAAATTGGATCTTAAAAAGCAAAAAATAAGATTAATCTGAAGAACTTTGTTTTTGTTTGTCCGGAAGAACAAATTCAACTTCCTGGTTCATGATGACGTCATGTTTGCTCCTCATGATGTCATCTAATTTAGAAAGGGAATCACGCACCCCCACAGCATGATGCTGCCACCACCATACTTCAGCTAGGTTTGTGTTTTCTGGGTTTGAGCTTTTAATGGATTTTTCTTCTCTTAGTGCGAGAATCGATCCACTTTGTGAAGACGCTAGCTTCAGCCAACATTTTAAAGTTTTCTTTGGTTTTTGAGTATTTGACCTTTTTTCTTTGGCCCGTTTTTCTGCGGGTCGTCGTCGCTGTTCTTCTCCTCTCCCGAGTCGTCAGATTTGGCCTTCAGGTTCTCCTTGCTCTCCTCGTTGCTCTCTCTCTTGTCCTTTGGCTCTTTCTTAGCCGCCGACCTTTTGGGACCCTTAAAAAAAAAAAACCGTTTGCAGGATTAGTACTTTCTGTTCAACAGCTGGAATCTGGGATCCAAACCTTAAAACTGCAACGTGTTGAAGCAGCGAGAGCCAAAACGATGCAGCAGCTTCTCTAACTTCTCCAAGTCAAAGTGAAGCTTCGGCGTTAACGGCAGCAACTCAAAGCTTGTTTCGCTCATTCACAGGCAAACATCCAACCCAAGCAACATCAACGCAGATAAACCAGATGAAAAAGGATTTTCTGAAAACAATCAGCCGACATCCTGTGGAAAAAACGTTAAACTTTGGGTTCAGAACTAAACTCCACTGTAATCAACCAAAACGTTGCTTTTTTATTACTTAGCTTCATCTTTTCTAAAGGTCCCACCTCCTGTCCATAGCAGCTCAAACGCCACGCAGCCATCGCTGAGCGGAGCAGCGGTAGAAATGGATTTACTAATTTACTGACATTTTCTGGAGTTTATTTTAATAAACTGAATATTAAGAAGAAAGGATTGCCGCTGGATTTGTTCCCATAAAACAAACAAAGAAAATCTTTGCAGAGAATCAGCAGCTAAAACAATCAGCAGCAAGTCCAGGTAAAATCTGCTTATGAAAAATAAAATACAGAAATATTTTAAATAGTCAGTTTCTAAATACTCCACAAATACACACAAAGGAAATCAGTAACACGAGCTTCTTGTGTCATTTGGAGCAAATATGGAGCTAAAGCAGCAGAAAGTGAATTAAATGTTTCATTAAAGAGGAACAGAAGAGGATTTGCATGAGTTCACAACATTTGACTACAGCAGAGCACAACATGGCGACTGTTCTCACAGGAAACGGTTCCTCAGGTTATCCACACACACACACACACACACACACACACACACACACACTCAACCCAGAACGCTTTGGATTCATGCGCTGCATTCAAGAACGAGTCGAGAACCGGCTGGAAAAACTCTGATTGCAGCAAACGGGAAAACTTTAAACTCAATTTAAACTTTTAAACCAGTGAGGAAGCAGAAACATCATCACTGAACTTCTTTTTTGCATTCAGGTTAAGATTGTTGCGTCAGTTTTGGCCTTTTGATTTAATTGTTTGACCTTTAATGATTTACATGATAATTGGAAATGAAGCTGAACACAAAATCTGCCAAGAACAGATTAAATATTCGACCTTTAGATTTGTTGACACTTTCTGAATCTGAATTGTTTGAACAAACAACTTTACCTGTTTTTAAATATATTTTTCATATTGATGAATATATGAGGGACCAAAAATATGAATAATCTTTGTTTTCAGATAAAATGATCTCTTCTCTTCCTTAAAGAGCACATTTGTTTTACAGTGAAAAAACTACAGATAAATATATTTGAATTTGAATCTTATTTCAGCAGCCAAACCACTGAGGTAACCATGGCGATTGTTTGTGAGCATAAAGTTTTCTAAGCAAGATGTTTAATTTTGTTCTGCTCAACAGTCTGTTCAGCTAAAGCTAAAGCATGTTAGGCTCATTTCCTCAGTGTGTGAGCTAAATGAAGGAGTGCATGTTTTTATTTTAAATTCCCTCACATGCTAACCTCTAATTGATATGAAAAAACAGACAGATTTAAAATGCTGTTAAAAATGACATGCAATATAATCAAGCTGCTTAAATATCTTTATCTTTTCCTGTTTTATTATTTATTTGTATGAATTAAAGTCCCTATAAATAATATTACAGTTGCATTAATGCAGTACAGTTAAAAGAGCAGCATATGGCCTATTCAAAACCTGTTCATTATATTCTTTAAATTATTCTCAGATAATCAGGTTTCAGTCTGAGCTGTTTTAGGGACTCTGTCGCTTTAAATCCAAACAAGCTGCTGCTGGCCACGCCCCCAACTCAACGTTTACACTCACAACAAAATGGCTGTAAATAGACAAACAATTATACATCCGTACATCTTGAAAAGCATTAGTGGAGCCTACTGAACAACAAACCACAATGAAGCAAGTCAACAACTAAACTCTTGTCTTTTCCAGCAGCCATTGTACATCAGGAAAACCAGCTGACCAAATGCTGGAGGATAGCTGGGGTTGCTAGGCAACAGCACAGTTTTTTTGTTTTTTAAGGAGCCGTTTTTCCATAACCAACAATCACAAAATTATTGCCCAAAAACATCTGGGCATTTTTAAGTGTTTTTCTGCTGAGACTCAAATGAAACAAAAATGTGAATTTTTCACAACAGATTTTCTTTAAAGGATCACAAATACTAAACTAAAGTCTGACCAGCTGGAAACTTTCAAATCTGGATTTTAAGGTTTCTACAAGAAAGTGATTTAATCAAAATGACCAAATCAAACTTTTTAAAGTGAACAATTTAAAGATTCATGTGAACCTTTGGCCTGAAATGGGTTTTATCTGCCGGGTTCTTTGGGTCGCTGCTGTGCCAACAGCAACGTTCCCTGAATCGATTTTTCTCTGTTAGTTCAACATGTGTGTTTAGTGTTGCACAATCAGGGGAAAGCAGCTTCTCCTTCTGCCTGGAGGATTTTTAATTTCTGGCCTCATGGGGAGTTAAGAAGCTGAACTTACAGCGATTCTCCACGAGTCTCTGACCTGCCTGAGAGGCGGCGGGCCGGACGCGCTCTGTCCCACTGCCTCCATCTGAACACAGGGAGGGAAGAGCAGTTTAGACAGGATCCACACACACACACACACACACACACACACACACAGCAGGCTGCTGCGAGTCACTCTCAGTGTCGTGGGGCCTGGAGGCGTTACGGTTCCTCCAAAACGCCACGTCAGAGTTACACAAGCTGCGGGAGCAGAAGCGTCTGCCGGCGTAACGGTTAAAATCCCCCAGAGGAAACAACTAAACGCTTCCTAAACTTTCCACAAACCGAATCAGAGACGGTCGCTTCCAGGCGGCTTCTCTGAATTTAAGAGAAAAGAAAAGCCGACAGAAAGCGGAGCCTCGTTTTGTCGAGTCACAGAAAGCGGAGCCTCGTTTTGCTGAGTCACAGAAAGCGGAGCCTCGTTTTGCCGAGTCACAGAAAGCGGAGCCTCGTTTTGTCGAGTCACAGAAACCGGAGCCTCGTTTTGTCGAGTCACAGAAAGCGGAGCCTCGTTTTGCTGAGTCAGTCCTGTTGCTTCACAACGACGAGCAGAAAAGGAAAAAAAAACCTTCGGCAGGTCGCCGCCTCTTTGTGAGACTCGGCAGGAAACTGACCACTGCTACTCAGAGGTCAACGCAAGGTCATCAGTCAATAAATTAAAACAAAATCATTCATTTACATGGCTTATCGTTTCTTTGTGCTGTTTAAGGATACTTTTGTTTCCAGAGACTTTATAATTCATAAAACTTTATGAACAGTTTTCATACTCAGGTTTATCTGCTGTTGGAACTATTAAAATAAATATACGTGGATTTTACTGAACACTTTCACTGAATTTATTTTTTTCATGACCCGAAACGTTTACATGAATAAATAAATTGAAAGCAGCAATAATTTCATTCGGTTCTGAGAAACAAAACTCCCAGAAATTATTATTCAAGATGTGGTTCTTGGATTCGTTACTGAACTTTATCTTGTAACTATTAGAAAAGTCGACTAAATAAAGGAAAATAATTACCTCAGTTGAAAGTGAAGATGAACGTAGCGTTTGTTTAGACTGTTAGCATGTTTAGCGATTGTGGCTCCGCTGCGTGGAAGAGGTCAAAGGTCCAAGCAGAAGTTCCACGTTCCAGTTTACATTTTCTCTCCAGAGAAACAAAAATTTTATTATGATTTAACCTAAAGAGGAACAACCTAGAGCTATAGATCTAGAGTCAGCACAGCTTCAGGTCTTCCAGCTGTAAACCAGAGATCAGGCTGACCTCTGACCCGTGGGTTCCACAGTGGGCCTTCTCCCAGCTGCAGAACATTTCCAGGACCAGAGGACTAAAGTCTCATATCAGAGAAACTCATCCAGGCTTTATTTTCTCTTTAGTGGCTTTGATTCCTGCAGCAGCGTCTTCACAGATGAAGCTTTCAGCTTCTATGATCCACAGATCTGGAGCAAACAGCCGAAACACTGAGTTCCTTTAAATCCAGACTTAATGCCCAGCTGGTTGGAGCTGCTCTGCTTAAAAATGAATTAAAACCTGATCAATATGTTCATCTGATGTTTATCCATAACTGTTTACTGTATAAAGCTGTTTGTGTTGCTGAAATATTCTCTAATAAATTTAACTTGTTTGAATGAAGAACCAAAAGCAGATCTTGATTCTTTTATTGAAACATCCTGAGAAAATGTCTAAAAATGTCAGAAAAATGTCAGCCATAATCCCAGACTGGCAGGAATAACTCCGGGTTCATCCGAGTGTTTCTCAGCGTGTCGGCTCGCCGCCGCCAGGCTCTGATTTACGGCGGTGAACGTGACGGACGCCGCGGCCCGGCAGCACTAAGAATAGCAGCGGCTCGGACCGGCCGGTTCTCTACGGCGGCCCTAGAAGGACATCCTGCCTCCGACCGTTCCGTTCTGCCACCGGACCTGGAGGTTATTCCTGGGACCGACGACACGATCCGGCCCGTTAGCGCCACCGGGCCGCCCAAAATAGAGCTGGTTACCATGGCTACTCGCTGCGCCGCATTGCTCACAGAGAAAATATAACTAAGAAAGGAAGAAATGGCGAGGAGAATCCCAGCAGCTAACGTCTGGTAGCCAGGTAATCACTCAAACCGCAGGCAGGAAAATAAATTTTACTTAAATAAAAATTCACGTTTTTCAATGAGACAGTTTGAGTTTACAAAAGATACAGTGAAGTGAAAATCCTCCTGAAAGTACATTTTGTCCAGAAAGTTACTAAAGTAAAGGTTACTCCCCACCTCTGCTTCAGTTAGTTTTATCTTATTTCAGGATATTTTCAGCAGAAACTGGACAGAAATAGTTGGTCAGATTTTGTGTTTTTGCAGTGAACGCTAAAGCAAGAAGCTAACCAACATGAAAAGTTTCTCAGGCTTCATCCTCACCAGCTGCGTTTCATTTACCAAATAATTATACAATTTGCTTAATGAAACACGATTTTATTAATGTTTTAACTGCAGGGTTCTGACTGGCAGCGGCTCGGATCAGAACCTGAAAAATCATTTCTGTACGCTTCACATTTTAACTTTTCTTTTATTTCTGTTTATCTGACCAGCTCACATCTCTGACTGCAGAACGAGCCTCCGGCCAATGAGAGGTCGGCCGCCTGCTGCAAACAGACGCACAGTTATACCACCGTACATCTTTGAAAAGCATTAGTGGAGCCTCCTGCACAGCAAACCAGAATGCAGCAACAACTAAACTCTTGTGTTTTCCAGCAGCCATTGTACAGAGAAAAACCAGCTGACCAACCACTGGAGTATAGCTGGGGTTGCTAGGGAACGGGCTGCAGTTGCTAGGCAACAGCCCAGTTGTGATGTTATATTCTGAAGGTTCTTAAAACGACTTTTTTCCAGACACTAAAAAACATGAACTTATTGCTAAAACGTCTGTTTTTTTAAGAGCTTGTTCTGTTTTGAAGCAGCTGTTATGTCAAACTTTGTTTTATTTCAAGCAATCAATCAATCAATCAATTTTAGCTATAAATCAGAGGGTCAGCCGCCGCCGGCCTCTGAGTCGAGAAACCAGAAACTTCAATCTGAGTTTCAGATGAAACTCAGATTGAAGATTCAACTTATTCTCATCTAAACAAACCAAGAAAAACTCAAAGCAACAACAAACCATCGTACAGCTCACTGTCAGCAGGGGGTCTATAGGCCCCGCCCCCTCTCTAGCCCCGCCCCTTTACCCCAGCACACGCTACCTGCATGTCTTTAGTTGCAATCTCTCCTGGAGTCGGCCAGCTGTTGGTGTCGCCAAAATCTCCAACCTGAAACAAAAATGAGAGAAATATTTTAAATATCACCAACTTTAATCTACAATAAAACACAAATATTTTAAAAAGTGACTTTTATTCTGAGATTCAGTAAGTTCAAATACTAGAACATATTCAGAATATTAGAATAAAAATGCAATTTTACCAGAAAAATATCTAAATATTACGAAAGGAAAATCATTTTCAGAAAATTACTCCTTCGTTCTCCTAATATTTTAACTGTTCTGGTGAAAACATAAAAACATTAGCCTAACCCCACATTATATACAACTTCTATATATTCCACCAGAGCTGATCTGAATTCAAAGCCCAAATAACAGAAACTGTAAAACAAGATGGCGGCTCTGGGTGTGATGACATCACTCGTAACTATGGAAACAAAAAGAGTTAATTGGTGGAAAAATCAAATGTTCAAAACTCAAACATTAATTGATAAAAGCAGCCAGTGACTGAACAATTGATTCAACCTGAAGGATAATAATATAATATCCTTAATATTCTTCGCTTTCTGTCCATCTGAGCCGATGACATCACCAAACAATATGGCCGACACACGGCTGACGGTCGTTTCTGACCTTAGAGTTGCTTCGGGGTTACAAGGAAGGAAGGAAGTGACAACATTCACACATTTGAACAGGAAGTGGAGCAGAAAGTGAAACAGGAAGTGAAACAGGAAATGGAGCAGCAGATATCATTTGCTTCCTGGAACCGAATGGCTCTGGCTTCCAGAGGTTTCCAGGCCGTTTCCGGAGCCCGATGGCGGTCAGACTGTGGGCTGCAGGGTCAGAGGTCAAACAGCCAGACGAGCTGCCGCTCCATCCCTCGGCGTTTCTCACTGTAGGTTATTTTTCCTGCCTTCGGGGCAGCAGAGCTCTAAACGCTGAGAATGTTACCTTTCCTCCTCGCCTGGCTTTGGGTGGATTCCCCGCTCTCACCACTTTGGCCGGGCCGCTCGACTCTGCTGGAAATAAAGAAAGATGGCCGACATTAAATCAGGATCCACAGGATTTCTGCTTTCCAAAATAAAATTCAAACGCAAAAGAAAGAAAATATGAATTAGTCACCAAACACACATTTATTTAGAACCCTCACAGTTTTTCTTTTGTTAGAAGCTCAAAGGTGACTCAGTCTGCTTCCTGTAACAGGTTAAGATCGGCCTATTCAAAACATGTTCATATGTTTTACACTAAATCATTCTCAGATAATCAGGTTTCAGTCTGAGCTGTTTTAGGGTCTCTGCCACTTTAAATCCAAACAAGCTGCTGTTGCTTCCTGGAACCGACTGGCTCTGGCCAGTCGAGGTTTCCAGGCCGTTTCCAGAGCGGCCTGGAAACCCTCAACAGTTACACTTGCAGCAAAATGGCTGCAAACAGGCGCAGTTATACAACCGTAAGTCTTTGAAAAGCATTAGTGGAGCCTCCTGCACAGCAAACCAGAATGCAGCAACAACTAAACTCTTATGTTTTCCAGCAGCCATTGTACAGAGAAAAACCAACTGACCAACCACTGGAGTATAGCTGGGGTTGCTAGGGAACGGGCTGCAGTTGCTAGGCAACAGCCCAGTTGTGATGTTATATTCTGAAGGTTTTTGAAATGACTTTTTTCCAGACACCAAAACACATGAACTTATTGCTAAACGTGTTTTTTTTATGAGTTTGTTCTGTTGTGAAGCGGCTGTTATGTCAAATTTGGTTTTATTTCAAGCAATTAATCAATTTCAGCCATAAAGCAACCTTCATGTTGGAGGCAGCTCGCTGGAAACACATAATGAAGGTTTTTCTGATTTCTGACCTGGGTTTGAACCGTCCAGGTCCACAGTCTGCAGGTCAAACACCAGAGTTGTGAATTAAACTGAGACTGCTGGGATTCTCCCTTTTGCTCTCATCTCTGTAAGAGAGTTGGTGGATATTAAAAGCGATGTACCTTCATCTTTTCTTCACTGAACTAGCCAGGGGAAATATTGGCTAGTTATTGGCAAATATTTGCTTAATTTTTGAATAAAATAATAATCAAAATACATTTGATTCGTACTTGATTGACTCAGTTTCACCTTAGGTAAGACTTATTTCCTTAACACAACAGAGACACAAATAAAAGTTTACAAACATCCAAAATGTGAAATTTGCATAACAGATCCCCTTAAAATCAGAGTTAATTGTACAAATCCAGTCATTAATAATGGTTACTTCACATATTTGACATAGTGTGAACGTTTTGGTTCAGGTTTAATCAGACGTAATCCGTTTTAATCTGGTTGAATTGTGTTTCAGGACTAACTGAACTCAGTGAACGTTTTCTGCCTCAGCTGCAGCAATGAAGCGTTTCTGCAGGCTAGCCACATTAGCTGCAACATTTGCTTGACCTTTGAACTCTCAACGGCTCAGCATTGAGAAATGGAGTAAAGGGGAATCAACTCCTGATGTTGGAAACTTGCAGTTGCTTCATTTAGTTTTCTCAAACAGGGAAGGCAGATTTCTGTAAATAATATTAGAATATTCTCCTTTTGATGCCCTTTAATTTTTCTTTCAGGTAAAATAAAATAATTTGTAAGTTTAATTTTCAGGAGTTCACTAAGGAGTTGCTCTGTTGTTGCATTATAGGTAATAAAATTTTTATTTTTCTTATTCAAAAAATAAGTTTATTTGAATATTTTAATGTATTTCTAATGTTGTGTAAAAAAATCTTAAGTGGTTAAATGAAAATCTGCAGAATGTGTCAATTTTTTGTCCAATTAGATTAAATTAATTGTTAGTTGCAGCCCTGGTGTAAACTGATTTATGACTGAAATATGAAGTTACCTTCAGTTCTATTATAGAGAGACAGAATTATCCGTCTCCATGCCGAGTTCTGGATGTATGAAGTAGAAAAAGAGTCAGTTGAATTCATGAACTCCATTCAGTAATACCAAAATACAGCCGGTCCATTTCTCATGCTACCTTTAGGAGCCAACAGACTTTGTTAGCCTCTGTCTAAGCTAACAGATCCTTTAGCTTTAGCTTGGAGGCGTTTCCTAACTTGTCATTTCCTTTAGCTTTGCAACTAGGTAAAAGAGATGGAAGAAAAACACAATTATTTACTTTCAACAGATTTCATTTTGAAGTTACAGAGAGAACGTAATATTTACATCTGATCTTTACTTTTCCTTTAATTTATCTTCAATAATCAAACAGTGAAATCCATCCGTCTTATTAATCACCTGGAATCGTCTCAGATGAAATTAAGCAGAAAAGTCAAAATCTCAACAACTTCCCACGTCACAAGTGAGCATTTATTTTATTCTTCCAACTTTCCACACTGAAAGTCAAAACCAAAACGCAGAGATGAGCAAGCAGCAGATTACAGCCACTAACCCTAACCCACCGCCACCTTAACTTTAATCACCTCTGAAATTAACTTTGACGCTGATCTGACCCAACATCTTTAACCGATCGGCTTCTTTTGGGAACAACAAGCTGCTTTTCCTTCAGGCGGATCCAGGAACGCCATCAGGTCACCATGACGACGCAGCAACAGCAGCTTCCTGCTCAGCAACTTGTTACGGTGTCGTCATCAGGAGCAGATTTACATCAGAGGCTGAAAGTGTTGATCCAACAGTCACAACATTTCATTATTTTAAATAATTGACTGCAGCTTCAATCACGATTAATCGTTTTAATTCTGATTAATTAATTACTGAGATAATAATCAGCTCATTGAGCTCAGCTGAGTATACTTTCATTTAGTAATCGATTAATTTATACCCTTAAATATTAAAAGTTCCCATATTTCATATATTTTTTAGCAAATGGCCTTTTAACTAGTATGCTCCAGTTAAAAACTAATTGACAAATGATCGTCAATTAGTTAACGCGCTGAAACACCTGCCGCTAACGCGCTGAAACACCTGCCGCTAACGCGCTGAGAACACCTGCCGCTAACGCGCTGAGACACCTGCCGCTAACTCGCTGAAACACCTGCCGCAAACGCGCTGAAACACCTGCCCCTAAACTCGCTGAAACACCTGCCGCTAACGCGCTGAAACACATCCTGCCCTAACGCGCTTGAAACACCTGCCCCTAACCGCGCTGAAACACCTGCCGCTAACGCGCTGAAAAACACTGCCCCTAACGCGCTGAAACAACCTGCCGCTAACGCGCTGAAAAACCTGCCGCTAACGCGCTGAAACACCTGCCGCTAACTCGCTGAGACACCTGCCGCTAACGCGCTGAGACACCTGCCGCTAACGCGCTGAGACACCTGCCGCTAACGCGCTGAGACACCTGCCGCTAACGCGCTGAGACACCTGCCGCTAACGCGCTGAAACACCTGCCGCTAACGCGCTGAGACACCTGCCGCTAACGCGCTGAGACACCTGCCGCTAACGCGCTGAGACACCTGCCGCTAACGCGCTGAGACACCTGCCGCTAACGCGCTGAGACACCTGCCGCTAACGCGCTGAAACACCTGCCGCTAACGCGCTGAGACACCTGCCGCTAACGCGCTGAAACACCTGCCCCTAACGCGCTGAAACACCTGCCCCTAACGCGCTGAAACACCTGCCCCCTGGGGCGTGCCGTGGTGGCGTAGGGGTTAGCGCGACCCACATTTGGAGGCCTCCAGTCCTCGACGCGGCTGTCGCGGGTTCGACTCCCGGACCCGGCGACGTTTACCGCATGTCTTCCCCCCTCTCCCTCCCCCTTTCCTGTCAGCCTACTTTGTGAAAAGGGACTCTAGAGCCCACAAAAAGACCCCCTGGAGGGGTTACAAAAAAAAAAAAAAAAAAAAAACACCTGCCCCTAACGCGCTGAAACACCTGCCCCTAACGCGCTGAAACACCTGCCCCTAACGCGCTGAAACACCTGCCGCTAACGCGCTGAAACACCTGCCCCTAACGCGCTGAAACACCTGCCGCTAACGCGCTGAAAAACCTGCCGCTAACGCGCTGAAACACCTGCCGCTAACGCGCTGAAACACCTGCCGCTAACGCGCTGAAACACCTGCCGCTAACTCGCTGAGACACCTGCCGCTAACGCGCTGAGACACCTGCCGCTAACGCGCTGAGACACCTGCCGCTAACGCGCTGAGACACCTGCCGCTAACGCGCTGAGACACCTGCCGCTAACGCGCTGAAACACCTGCCGCTAACGCGCTGAGACACCTGCCGCTAACGCGCTGAGACACCTGCCGCTAACGCGCTGAGACACCTGCCGCTAACGCGCTGAGACACCTGCCGCTAACGCGCTGAGACACCTGCCGCTAACGCGCTGAAACACCTGCCGCTAACGCGCTGAGACACCTGCCGCTAACGCGCTGAGACACCTGCCGCTAACGCGCTGAAACACCTGCCGCTAACGCGCTGAGACACCTGCCGCTAACGCGCTGAGACACCTGCCGCTAACGCGCTGAGACACCTGCCGCTAACGCGCTGAGACACCTGCCGCTAACGCGCTGAGACACCTGCCCCTAACGCGCTGAGACACCTGCCGCTAACGCGCTGAAACACCTGCCCCTAACGCGCTGAAACACCTGCCGCTAACGCGCTGAAAAACCTGCCGCTAACGCGCTGAAACACCTGCCGCTAACGCGCTGAAACACCTGCCGCTAACGCGCTGAAACACCTGCCGCTAACGCGCTGAAACACCTGCCGCTAACGCGCTGAAACACCTGCCGCTAACGCGCTGAAACACCTGCCGCTAACTCGCTGAAAAACCTGCCGCTAACGCGCTGAAACACCTGCCGCTAACTCGCTGAGACACCTGCCGCTAACTCGCTGAGACACCTGCCGCTAACGCGCTGAAACACCTGCCGCTAACGCGCTGAGACACCTGCCGCTAACGCGCTGAAACACCTGCCGCTAACTCGCTGAAACACCTGCCCCTAACGCGCTGAAACACCTGCCGCTAACGCGCTGAAACACCTGCCGCTAACTCGCTGAAACACCTGCCGCTAACTCGCTGAAACACCTGCCGCTAACGCGCTGAAACACCTGCTGCTAACGCGCTGAAACACCTGCCGCTAACGCGCTGAAACACCTGCCGCTAACTCGCTGAAAAACCTGCCGCTAACACGCTGAAACACCTGCCGCTAACTCGCTGAAACACCTGCCGCTAACGCGCTGAAACACCTGCTGCTAACGAGCTGAAAAACTTGGCTCTTATCTGAGCAGTTTGTGTCCAAATGTACAGAAGCTCTGATAACTTTCTCTAAAAATAACCGAAGGACAAATCAGGTGTGTATTTAAGAAACTTCTGACTGAGCAGAACAGAAAAACAGAAAATAAATCATTTCTATCATATGTACAGCAGCAGACTGCAGGGGAAACGTTACGAAATAAATTCTAACAGAGCGATCAGATCCCAGTATATGACCATAAATATAGAACTATACCAATATTTAACCAAAATATTCAGCTGTGTTCTCATTCTAATGCTTTATAAGCAGAAATTGTAGTTATTCAGTGCATCTGCACCAATAAATGAATCCAATTTAAAGAACTGAAAAAAATTTCTGACAATATTTAGGGGTGAAGTTATTAATCGATTATTGAAATAATAGGACAATATTCATGTAATCAATGAATAACTGGAATGTTTAAACTCAAAAGACAATTTTCTAATAGAACAACTTAAAGCAGCAATTAACCTAAAACTGTATCAGAAATCTAAATATTTTCCACTTAAGATTTAAAAAAAACATGTTTGTAAATATGTTGCACTAAAAATTTCTCAGTTTTGGTTCAAATTCTGCAAAGAAAATCTTTAATTAATCACCTTTTCTGTTACTATTAATCGCTAAATCAAATAATCAACCTGTCAGCCAGGTGGATTTTCTCATTTTAAAAAAGGGACTGAATTATTTGCATCTTTTAATGTATTTCTTTTATGTTCGTTTTATTTTCTCTACTGGCCTTTATTTGATAGTGACTTGACAGGAAAGACGGCAATAAGTGAGACACGCGGCAAAGGTCACCAGGCCGGGAATCGAACCTGCGACGGCTGCGTCGAGGACCAAGGCCTCCATCTGTGGGTGGTGCTTAACCGCTGCACCTCCACAGCACTCCATCAATTCATGCATTTCTAATCTTCATAAAAATGGATTAATTGAAAAATCTGCAGAACAAGCCCATCTTATAATCTGATTACTAAAATAATCATTGGTAGCAGATCTAGAAATGTAATAAATAAACCAGCATTTCTTCTGCTTGAAATATGTGAGGTGAAGTAATTTGTAAAGCTATTCTCACACACAGGTTTTTTTATTAAACCTGAAATTGTTTCTTTGAGTGTCTTCCAGTCAGTACTGTGGAGCGAACCATCATCAGTTTCTCCATTTTTATTCTGATCAGTTTTTAGTTTTCAAATCGCCTCTGAATTCAGCAAACATTAACCGTTTCCTCTGTAAACTCTCCAGCTAATCCAGCAGAAGCTGCAGCTTTAACTTCAGTTTCTGTCTTTCCTCACAAAACCTGAACACACACACACACACACACACGCCTCCTGTAAGAAGAAAGGAAATTCCCATGGTGCTTTAAAACGCTGCAGTAAATCCCGCCGCTCTATAAATAAACTCTGTGCCACGTCGCCTCTGCAGCCATAAAAACTCCGACTGTTAAAATCATTTATCTACTACAAATTTAACATGAAAATTTTAAATTTGACTTTAATTCATCAGAAAATCCACAATCACATCCAGTGGCTTTTGTCTCTGCTGCAGCTGGAAATAAATGTACGTCTTTAAATAATACAATAGATTTAATATTTAAAATTTTTCCACAAAAATCAAAACTGATGAGTGAATGAAACAATCTGCTGCTTCAACATCTGGCTAGATATTAATGCAAGAAATGCAATACTTGGATAAATCTGTACAATAATAAAATATGCAGCCGGTTGAATGGATTTCCCAAACCTGATGAATAATCTTCTATAAATATAATAAAGTTTAAGTATAGAGCTAGTTATAAAATTAAAACTGACTGGCTGAAATTCTCATGCCATCCAGTGTAGATGCAAAAATACAGATAGTTTATTAAAGATTCATCCATTCATTGCTGTGTTGTTGCTGGATGTGAAATAATTTTCTGTTTTCTTCAGGTGACAGAAGGCCGACTTTGAAATCGTCTTTATGTGTCTCTAACAATCCAGATGCAAAACGCATAGATAACCTGAAATGTTACACTTAACCCTCTATGGCATGACTTTTTATTTTTTGGGGGAAAAAATATTTTCCTGCATTCTTTGGGAGCTTGGTGGTCCCTAATTACATGTCAATCATAAAATCGGACTCTGACACCTCCTGGAACCAGATTTGGGTTTGTTGCCTCAGGGTAACATTGGTCTAGAACACCAAGATTTTCTACACTGATTATGAGAAATGAAATACAAATCAAACAAAAACTATATTCATAAAAAAACTTTTTTTTGGACAAAAATATGTCAAAAATCATGCCCCCCAAAAAATAAAATAAAGGAGCAATGTGAGGTACAGATATGTGGTTTGTTGCCTGAGGGCAACGCCATGCCATAGAGGGTTAAAACAATTTTAGTTTTTGTAAATTCTTTGAAAATCTGGATTTTTTCTGTAGTTCAGAGTGATGTCAGGCTTGTTTATGTTTTGGGTTCAACTCTGATGGAAAATATGGCGTCAAGCTAAGATTATATTTTAATAAAGGGAATAACGTCATAATATCAGGAAACTAAAGTAGCACAAAAGAAAAGTAAAACTAAAGGGAGGATTATGACGTTTTAGAGAACTTAATCTAATGCTGATGATGTTTCTGCCAGTATGTGGGTCAGCTGATCAAACCTCACAAATAACATTATTCTGTCATTCAAAACAACAGTCTTGTAATTTTAAGACATTTTTTCTGGTAAAACTGTTTTTAAAGTAAAATTCTCAGCTTTTACCTCAGATGGGATGACTGAAATAAAATCCCCTTTCTCAAAATAAATTTTTGTAATTTCTTTATAGAAAAAGTGAGAGAGGAAAATAAATGGGCTCAGGTATGAAAAAAACCCACCCAGCTCTGGAAACAGGAACGTTTATTTTGATTAAACCGGGAATAAAGCGGTTTGTGTTTTTTTACAGTGTTTCGTCACTGTGAAATGTTAATGTTGCACAAAGGATTGCTTGGAATGCAATAAGGAGCAAGCTGCTGTTTCTCCAAACAAGCAGCTGAGGAGAGGAAGCAGGAGAAACACCTCCTTAGTTTTCCCATCAAACTTTAAATATTCAGTTAAATAATAACAGATTTATGTTTCAGACCTTTGAATAAAACGAAACATTTCCAGCTTTAGATCAGTAAAAACTTTCAGGAAGGACAAACTTTAACTCTATGAACAGAACACTGTTGGATCTGTTCAGACAGCCTGCAGCCTAAGGTCACATGACCAGAACGATGACATCACCGCAGGGTGCCGGTAACCGACCCGGAGTCTGACCCGCCCCCGAGGCCAGATGCTGGACCGGCAACGGATCCCAGAAGGCAATCTGCAAGCAGAGAGGCAGCAGAGACCTTTAAAATAATAAAACCTAAATGAAATTAAACTGGAGAAACTGGGAGGCAACCAGAGCCTTTAAAATAAGAAAAATAAAACATTTATTTCAAAATGCTGGACAAACAGCTTAGCAAACCTAAAACTCAATAGTCAGACTAGCTTAGCAAACAGCAGACAAACCAAACGACCCGATATCAGTTTGTTCAGTTCTGATGCTGGACTGGCGGACTCCACCCAGCGCCAGCCGGGTCGGCCCGCTATCTCTGCACCCAGACTCAGCCCTGAGGCTGATAAACATAGGGAGAGCGGGCCAGCTGAGGGACGGACGGTCGATGAGCGGAAGCTAACAGGCTTTATGCTAACGTGTCATATTTATGGTAAATTTACAAATTCAGGCCAGGATTTTATAATGACTGACGACCTCTGCCTCATGACTGCGAATGATAGTTTCTACATTGAAACATTAGCCATTTATCGCAAAAATTTATTAAAATGTTCATTTCTATTTATGTTCAAAAAGTTTAAACCAACACATTATTTTTAATATTAAAAGGCACAGACATTTTATTCAAAGCAAAATGTAAAACCCAATAAATTAATTAATAAAATACTAAACATGTACAAGTATTAGGAGCCATCATTCATCACATCGTTTGTGATTTATCGTAAGAAATTTTTATGACAAACTTTGATGCATCATCTAAACTTTAATTTGAAAGAAAAACTAAAACTAACATCATAAATGTAATTTTTCACTATTTTCTCCACTGTTTGCTCCACAATAACATCAATAAAAATCTGAAAATATCAGTAAAAATCAGCATTTATGGCACCTCAAACACTAATAACCTTTAGAAAAACATTCCCATTTAAAATCCATTTATTCACTGAGTGGGATTAATATACACTGAAAAAATTAACTGCATTTAATAATTAGTCATATTCTGATGCCCCCAGTTACCTTAAAAGGAATAAATAGCTTTACAATCATTATCACAGTAGTAAAGTATTTAAGTCCACATCGCCCACCTCATGTCAAAGCATTTAGATTGGATCAACCCCCGAACTTTGACTAGGCCACTATTAATGTTCCTCTGCGGTTTGTTTTGGAGGATTTTTGTTTAAAACTTTATGTTATGAATTAGCGTTCAGAAAACTCAGAGTTTGGCACGTTGTGAGACACAAAACCCAGAAGTCATCCATGAAGAGCGACCAGCAGGAACAAAATGGCTGCCGTCAGAGTTTCACACAGAGCCACTGTTGGACGATGAAGCGATGAAGATGGATCAAACCGTTATGGCTCAACGGCAGCAGCACCACATTACATCACTTCCTGTGACTAACCTGCAGTGATGACTGGACTTTAAAGGGACAGAAACGGTGAGTTCAGGTTCAATTTGAAATGACACTTTTATTCTCTTTCTGCAGCGTTACGATAAAACTAAATCAGTCAGAAGTCGTGTTTGTCGGCCCCGCTTCACTCCTGCTGGTAAACTCGGCCCTGCAGACGCTTCACATGTTTTCTAAAATTATTTACAGAGTTTCTGCATTTAGTTTGTGTTGCATTATAGAGCTATGTGGAAATGTTACGGCGAATGATTTAAACATTTTCCCTTTTGATCCGTTTTCTAACATGCATGTAAATATTTGGACAAATTTAAGATAAACTGAAAAGGTGCAAAAAAATTCAAGCAATACAACAAAGAACTTGTAAAGAATAATTTTATGACATTTTTAAAAAAATCAATAAGTGGAGGGAATAAGCTAGCACAACCTCAAATTTCTACACATATTAAAAATCACAATTAATCAAAATTTTAAGGACATTTATGGTGGATTAATCCGTTTTAATCCAATTTATTATTTTTAATCAAACTAAACTTTATTTCTTGTTTTATCATTTCTCTAGCTGTGAAGCTGTGAAGCACTTTGGTCAGCGAGGTTGCAGTAAATCTGCTATAAACTTTGACATTTAAGATGAAATGATTTTAGCGATTAAAGGAATGTTAATAAAAACGGGAGTTAATGTGAGTTCCTCTCTGCAGTTAGCGTCCCGTTTTCTTTCCTGGTCCAGACTCACAGCAGCGACGTTCAGATTTACTGGAAGAAAACTAAAGTTCTGGAAAGCCAAGCGAGCGTCTGCATTTCAACTGGAAACCCTGAAGCTGTTTGGTTCTGACGGCGACCCAGACACACACCGCTCGGTTCTGATCCTGGATACGCGCCGCGGCCAAAAGCTGCTAAAAACACCAACAAACACGTTCAGCAGCAGAGCAACCAAACCAGCAGCGGGCTCAAACAAAGCCCGCAGACCTGGCCGGGTCCAGGATCAGACAACCCTGGGAGGCAACAACCAGCTGCCTGGAAACCGTCAACCCCATGGAAACCGGCAACCGTCAACCCAATGGAAACCGTCAAGCCAATGGAAACCGTCAAGCCAATGGAAACCGTCAAGCCAATGGAAACCATCAATCCAATGGAAACCGTCAATCCAATGGAAACCATCAACTGTCAGGAGTTTCTAGGTTTTCTCCGTTGTCTACAATCATTTCTGCAAACTGACTGCTGTCAACATCAGGTCTGAAAAACTGCCCCAAAACATGACAACTTCCACAAATTCAAACACTTTTCAGTCGTTTTCAGCGAACTCTGAAGTGATGGATGTAAAATAAGCAAAGCATCAATTGATAAAATAAAATTAGCTCAATATTTTCCATTTAGACCATCATTAAACAGTTTCTCCCTTTTAATGTCGCTAAGAACTCTTTTGACATAAAGTTAGTCTGCACTTTATTTATTTTACAAAAATCCAAACTCTCACTTCAGTTTGCAGTAAAATATTTAAAATGCAACTTTGGTTACAAAAACCTTATAATATTCTTTTGTTTATTTTGGATATTTCAGTCCCAGTGTAAGGCAGAAATGATTAATCGTGATTAATCACTTAATCAGTTAAGTAGATTGTATTCTTATTGTTTTAATGTTGCATGTTGTTCATCCATGTAAATGAAACAATCTAAAGAGATTTTATTATATACATAAAAAATTAACAATGAAAAATACAGGATAAAGAAACATTATTTAAAACTGTACAAAAACATTTAGATTGTACATTTAAGGTGAAAACACCTTTGTCTGTAAATACATTTTATTTAATGGCATAATTCAGATTTGCTAACGGAATGCTATTGTATTGTACTTTAGGCAATAAAATGTTTATTTTCATGATTAAAACATTAATTTTTAATTTACATTGTTTTATGTATTTCTAATACTGTACAAAGATGATGAAGTTATTAAATTAAAAATATGTAGAATGTGCCATTTTTTAACCAATTAATTAATTGGCAGAATAATCAATATCTGAATCGATTACTAAAATAACTTTATTTAAGTTTTAAACATGTACTTGCATTAGTATACCATTATTATTATTATTATTGTTTTAGTTGACAAGGGTGTCAAAGTGACAGTGTTATAATTTATCACAATAATTTTCATAAAGTAATATTTGTTAGTGACAGGCCTGATCATGATTTCATCGCCACTGCATCACAGATACAAACAAATTATTCCACATCAGTCTGAGACTGAAAAAGTTTTCACTGACTTTAAGATTTCTTCTGGGATTTTTCTGTCACACTTCAATATTTGAGATGAAGTTGATTTTAAAATAAAAGATGCCTTGAATAAATCTACAAGTCATTTAAAATGAAGATTGAATTTATAAAAGCAGAAAAAAAGTTCTTCAAACCAAGCTGGATATTTATTCTACGTGAAAGTTTGAAGGACAACATCAGTGTGGATTATAAAATAAAACAAAAAGGCCAATCTCACATTTGACAATAGAAACCCGTTTTGATGACCCTCAACACTTCTGGATCTGATTAGAAGCTGAGCGTCCAAAACGAATGCAGCCGTTCATAATTAAAACCAAACATGGTGGTGGAGTGATTGACTGCTTAAGAGCCGATCTACGGTAACCACTTCTGAACAGCTCAAAAAGAAAATTTATAATAATAGATGAAGATTTTTTAGTGGCCTAGTCAAAGTTCAGGCCTTAATCCAACTGAGATGCTTTGGCGGGACATTTTACAGGCAGTTTTAAAATCAAAAACTCTCAATATGGTTGATTTTGGACAGGAAAGTGAGCCTTAATTTCTCACCTCTAATACATGATGGTGCTTGTTGCCCCCAAAGGTGGCACAAGGGGGCAATTACTTGTCTCTTATTCCATAAGACCCATTTGGTTTGGATAGTTCATTTTCCATTATAAACATTAATCCCCATCTGAAACTGCTCTTTAAATGTACTGCTTAAATTTAGCTTGATCCAAAACATTACACCAAAATTAGGGTCAATCCGCAGGAGTGAAAACGCTTGAACCACACGGTAACGTTGGGTCTCACATTTTAAAATACAGTAGTTTTCTTAACTTTCATCGTTTTAATGTATCTTCCAATAGTAGACCATTTGTTGAGAAATATGACTGTTCAAACCAATGCTAATGTTCCACTCGCTAGTAAATAAAACAACTTGGAATGCAAAATAATAAATTAGACATTTCATTAAAAATACTGCAATTTGAATATTTTTTATTCCAAACTAAAGCACTTTTAAAACGTTGAGATATAAATTGGACTCCTATCACCTGTTAGAACCTGCAGTGCTGATTAGCTTTCAGAGCTACATGCCAACAGCAGCTAGCTGGGGCGATCAGCCATGCGGAAGCTTTCCTGGCTCTGACAGCAAACACAATACAAGACAACCGGCTCCCTGGTGGCCAGTCACCCGGGCCTGGACACCCTACACGCCCTGAACTGACATTTATCCGCAAAAACGCCGTAGACAGGCTGCTAACCTAGCCAACTAGCCTGCTAGCCGCCATGCTTTTTCTCTCGGGGAACACGTGGAGCGAACACGTGACGTCTCATAACAAACCTGCTCCTTTTTAGCGATTTAACGAGCAGACGCTTTCATGGTGGCCAATGTTTCTCGATGGAGAACCCGAGTGGACGTGGGCAGTAACCACGGCAGAGCCGGGCTAACGGGACGGGCTCGGCACACTGACTAGGCCCCAAGGGGAGTGTGTGCTATTGTTAGCCCCGGCTACGCTGCTACACAGGCAGCCACAACCCGGCTTTTATTCCGCCGCACTGATGCAGAGACTGGCATAATGTTCGGCGTGCTGGCCGACCCAAAAAACAAATATGTAAACAAAAACAGCTTTAAATGTTTGACAAGTCCACAGAATGCGTCTGATCAGACTGCAAAACATGGTGTGAAGGAAAGTTCGCAACCAGACTGCAGCGATGACACTGCAAAAAAAGAAACAGCTAAAAATAAATAATGTTTTTATAATTATAGATGAAAGTGAAGCCGGTTTTTCTAAGGACACAACAAGACAAAAAGACAGTTTTAGAGTCAAACCACTAAATTACAGGTCTGAGATGTGATTAAGAGCGTAAATCACGCAGAACCCAAACAGAACCATCTGTTTACACGAGCCTGAACGGACCGAGCATTTTAAGTGTTTTAAAGGGTGTGCCCACTTGGAGCAGAGACACGATGATCCCTAAGAATAGCCTGCACCGTACGGAGGGGGCTGGCTCCAAATATAACCAGCCTGACAGCTCCGTTTGTCCCCGCTTTTAGGTGATTTTCTAAATGCTAACGCAGCCGCAGCAGAGCGGTGCCAAGCCGGTGCTGGAGCGGAACCTACCGGAGTGTGGCTGTCCGTTCACGCTGACCACGGTCACGGCGTTCATTTTCTTGGTCCACGGGTTCACCTTGGGCGGGGGAGCGTCCGTAAACTCCTTCCTGCCTTTAACCCCTTCCTCTCCCGGCTTGTCCTCGCTGTCACAGCCGTCCGCCGCCCGTGTGGAGGTTTGCTCCTCGCCGCCGGTGGTCCCTCCCATCTCGGCGCTGCTGTCGGCGGCACCTCGCTGCCGCTTGGCCCGCTGTTGCTCCTCCTCTTCCTCCTCCTCTCCCACTTCTACCGGCTCACCGCGGATCACTTTCCCGTGCTCCTCCGCCTTTGCGAGCGGGTTGCCGGGTAGGAGGGCCTCCACCTGAGTGGCCATTTCCCTTCCGCCGTCTTTCTTTCCCCCCTTCTCAGGACTTAACGGCCCCTTCCTTCCCCCCCTCCTCTCTGTCTCTCTCTTACTAGTCCGAATCCGCCTTCAATTTCGGGGAAGAGTGAAGTTGCTCCGCGGGGCCTGCCGCTCCTCTGTCGCTCCGAGAGCCAAGGCGCTTCGGCCCGGGATGCGGAGCGGTCAGCACCGAGAAAAAAACACGGGGAAACCGTGAAGAAACGCGCCCGACGGCCTCTCAGGATTACAACCTTATCAGCTCCACTAGCAGCAATATGGATGATCCCCACCACGCGACAGACGGGTGCGCGCACGTACAGTATAGTTGAGGAGGAGTACCCACGTAAACATCGGGAGCGCGTTCCAGGGCTCAGGTCGGGATGGTACATTCAGGTGCTGTCTGAAAACCCATTTCCACCACTGTGATGAAATAAAAAGGTTTCTCTTAAGAGAAAATAAACAATAAAGTTATAAAATTACGAGAATAAATTCATAATATTACTAGAATAAAGTCATAATATTAAAACTTTATTCTCAAAATATTATGATTTTAATATGAGGTTAAAGACTGTAGTATTTTGAGAATAAGGTGAAAATATAACATAATTTAAGTCATAATATTTTGCCTTTATTTCTGTAATATTATGTATGACTTTATTCTTGTACTTTTACAATTACGAGAATGAATTACACTTCGTCGTGTGGCCCTAATTTCTCTGTCATAAATGAATTAAAAAGAACATTATTATTTTTTTGGATCCGTTGGTTGAGGGATATTTTTAATTTATGTCTTTGTAGACAATATTAACAATACATGAAAAGATGCATGTGTTTTTATCTTAAATGCAAAATGCATACATATATTTTGTACAGTTCTGGCTTAATTACTGCTCTGAAAATGTTTTGTTTTCTCAGTAAATAACCTGAACATCTCAGTTCTTGGAGAAATTCAGATTAGATGGATCAGTTTCACCACTACTGTGTCCATTTCTGTTT
Source organism: Xiphophorus hellerii (assembly GCF_003331165.1). Taxonomy (NCBI): domain Eukaryota; kingdom Metazoa; phylum Chordata; class Actinopteri; order Cyprinodontiformes; family Poeciliidae; genus Xiphophorus; species Xiphophorus hellerii. Next base: position 29,113,438 of record NC_045682.1, read on the forward strand.
GCAAAAACAATTAACACGAGCAAGCCATTGATTTCCTATCAAAAGGCCCAGCTTGAATGAGCCCGTTAGGAGGATAAAACGCTTTCACATTCCGGTTTTGAAATGTTCCGATGACCGTGAACGCACCGTAGATCCTTGTGTGACGTAGGCCTCAGCCAGTTCAAACGTCAGCGTCAGTTCATGAGAACATGTGTTCAGAAAACGCTTTTTCCCGCAGCAGGCTGTTTGTCCAGCGTCATGCATGTCAGTTAGCAGTTAGCTTGTGTGTCTTAGCGCTGCTGTCTCTTTAAATATCAGGGGGGGGACATAAATGACCCCCCTCCCTTAAACTTCACACGTGCCCATACAGGAGTTGCACGTGCCTCGTCACGCGTGGAACCCCGACTTTCAGAGAGCTTTCTGTGTTTTTGTCCAGACGTGAGGTTTCATGTTCGGACTACAAGCAGCTGATATGTTTTCAGAGTTTAGAGAGCATCCCGTCTGTCTGGCTGGTTAGGCAACTGCAAAGATCAAAGTTGAAGGCAATTATTTATGTTTACTTTGAATTAAAAGCCAAACAGAAATGTCGAAAGATCTCCAACAGGCTTCAGGAACTAAAACTTTAAGGCATTAATAGACAGCCTGGCTGCTTGGAAACAAAATTGCGATGATGATTCAATACTTTTGCTCAATGCTGGGATTATCAAACTAAACTTGGTGAAGACCCAGTCGTTACATTTGGACCGCAGGTTGCCTCAGCTCTTGCAAAAACACGGCGGCCATGTTTGCACATACAACAAATCTGCTTCTCCTGATCCGCCTGGTTACTTTTAAGAGCTGCACTGCAAAAACACAAAATCCTACCATGTAGTTTTTATCTAGTTTCTACTGAAAAGATCTCAGAGCACCTGAATTAAAAAAAGTAACTTTTCAGCAAAATATACCAGCTTATTTTAAGTCAATAATTGATTAATGTTCATTTAAGAAGTAGATTATTTTACTTATATGGACACATCTGCCAGTGAAGCAGTACTTCTAAATTAATATCAAGGACTTATTGACTTAAAGCTAAAAAGTGGCTGTTTGTGTTTTATTTCAAGTGAGCTAATTGGTTTGCTATAAATGCCTGGTCAGACTTTGTGTTTTTCTGAGCCGTCTGTTCGTAGATCTGTGAAGGCGTTGGATGTTTATCAAGAACAAAAACAAGTTTTCCAGAAGTGTCATCTTCATGCGTTATGAACTTAAAACAAATGTGTTTCTGCATATTTTAGAGAAATCTGCTGCCGCTAGCGAGGTGAGAAACGGAACCTTTCATTACATTAAGCAAGCGTGAGCTTTCTAAGATTAGAGTCATTATTATGCCTTTTACACCAAGAATCATTGGAATAATAATAATAATAGGTGAAATATATTTTTGAATTATTATTATTATTATCTTCCACAATTAATCAACTGAAGTTTGACAAGCTTCATTGAGACCAATTAACTTTTTGAAAGTTGGAGTTGCATTCTTGTTTTTCAGTGCACTGGGGAAAAATTATTTTATTCATCCTTTGAACTGATTTTTGCTTTTTGAAATATGCTATACTTGCTTTAGTTGACTTGACTTGTTTTCAGGTATAATAACAGAAAGTTGAGTGGAAGAAAAAGGTGTAGTACAGACTTGCCTCTGATTGTGTATGTCATAACATAACGTAGCATAACTTAGCATAGCATAACATGATGTAGGATAGCATAGTATAGCACAAAATAACATTAAATGTTTATTAAAATGTTTTTATCCATTTTTAAGGATTATTTTTATTATCTTGAGAAGCTGAATTTTGTTTGCTATTAGCTGAGATCATTACAGAAATAAAATGTTTTAAATATCACACAGGGGGTGATATTTAATATAAAGAATGTAATATTCTCTATATTTGTTTAGTTTTGGATGAAATTACTAAAATAAACTCTTGTAATATTTCAACTCATCTCCGTTTGGTCATGAAGTTACAGAAATCGTCTCCATGTTTGTGTTGAAGGATTCAGAGTGAAAGGAACGAATGCAGGAAGTTTAGCTGCAGCTTAAAGTCTCTGAGTTCATGACTAGAGCCTGAAGTTTGTGATCAGCCAGCACAGATCCTGAAAAGACTTTTTCTCCCATGATGCATTGCAGCCAGGATGCATTACTGTTGTTCAGTCTGAATGAGCCACAGGTGAGGACAGTTTCACATGAGAAACCTGTAAAAGAAAGAATCTATAGAGTACAGTCTAACTTCTGAATGAATCTGAAGCCTAATTTCATTTCCTATCATGCACTGTAAAGTTGATCTGTTATGGAAAATTCACATTTTGAAGGTTTTTGTTCTTCCATTTGGGTCTCAGCTGCTTTTAAAAACACACAAATGTTTCTTTGTGTCTAGAAAATGAGCAGTTTCAAAAACCTTCTAATATTCAGTCACATTTAACGGGCACTGTGCCGTTACCTAGCAACCTGAGCTGAGCCCGGCCCGTTACCTAGCAACCTGAGCTGAGCCTGGCCCGTTACCTAGCAACCAAAGAAAAGCTCCAACACCTTCAGCTGCTTTAAAAGACTAGAGTATCCAGGAACCACTTGCTGCATTCTGGTTGGTTGTGCAGGAGGCTCCACTAATACTTTTCAAAGATGTACTGTTGTATAATTGTGCGTCTGTTGCAGCCATTTTCTTTTCATTTTCCAGCAGTAGCTTGACTGAAATCTCATTATCTAAGAATAATTTAGTGTAAAAATGTGATGAACAGGTTTTGTTTAGACCGCAGACAGATCCTAAGCTGTTAAAAGAAGCATAACAGTTCACCTTTAAAGAACTGTGAATAACAGCTTGTGAAGAAACATTCCCTCTGTACAGGAACGCTTCAGTGGATCACAGAAGAAACTGTAGAGAAATCATTACAGCAACAAACCTGAGAAAAGGTGAGAAAGTTTGTCAGATTTCAACAGTTAGAGAACGACGATCCGGCAGGAGAACGAGGCGAGGCAGACAAGACGGGACCGGTCCAAACTCCTGCTGCTGTTGCTCCCCTTCTGGTCACGTGACTCTGCCGTTTACAGAAACTCACTGTGGATCCTCTGCTGGACTTGATCTGCAGACAAACACGATTTGGTTTTCCATAGAGTGCGAAGATGGACCAACAAGTTCTGCTTTTCTAAATTAACTGGAGCATTTAAGTATATTTATTTTTTACTGCAACATTCATAGATTTCTGCTTTTATTTTAATTATGTCAGTTTTGGTCATCCATAGAAACGATCAGAAAGAAAATACAAAAGAATTTTGACAAAATTTAGATAATTTAGAGAAAGTCAAGTTCAAACATTATGACAAAGTATTAGAGTCAGGCTAGGAAAATAAAAACAAATGTAATTACCAGGATAAAGTCATAGCATTTTGAGAATATAGTTCAAATATAATAAAATCATAACATTATGACTTTATTAATATAGTGTTCTAACTATATTATATGAATTATTAATATTATAATAATCAACATATTTATATAGACTTTATTTTCATATAATTTTATTAATATAATATTCAAACTATATTCTCAAAATACTACGACCTCATCCTCACGTTATTTCAACTATTCTCATAATTTAATTTTTATTTTTCTTAGCAAGGCTGCAATGTTCTGCCATACAAACACTCCATAACTTCATTTATGAGACTATATCTTCACCAATGCAGACCGCTGCTATGATATTAAAGTTGAATTTTAATAGATGCATGTGATTTATGGAGCTCAGTTTTTGTTTTCTTGTCCTCACAATGTTCGGTGTGATCAGTCGCTGCAGGCTGATCCACCTGGACGGCCCGGCTGCAGCAGAATCGACTCGCTTTCCGGTTCAGTGCAGGATTGTTTTTTCTATAGAAACACAATCAGTTCACCAACGCAGCAAAACCCGAGCTGAGCTGCGGTCAGAACCAGCCAGGCCGTAACGTGTCACTCCACAGGTTACCTGCAGCGTTCATCAGACACTCTGGGATCATAAAGAGGCTGACAGCCGTCCACATGTTGACCTTTGCGACCTCAACTGACCGTCACACCAATCAGGCAAATCTCCAAATCCTGTCAGAGCTGAGTTATTTAACATCAGCTCTGATCACTTTCTGTTTCATTTTCAGTACAAAACCCAAAAATCTTTTCTGTATCAGCCGTGACTTAAAAACTGCAGGATATTTGAAGGATATCTGCATAAACATTTTGTTTTTCTGCTATTTTATTTGCTCTTTATTAATTTAGATTTTCAAAAGTAAAGTTATTTTTTAAATAATTTCTTAAATTCCTCAGGTTCCCAACAAACTCTGATGTTAAAATGATCTGGTGGTAAAAGAAATATTAAACTGTGTAGTTCCACTTTTTAAGCTAATGAGAGCAGGCTGTTAGCTTGTAGCATGCTGCTAGTGGCTGGCTACCGCTAGGCTAACTAGTAGCTAGTTTTAATGTTATTATGAAGCAACTGAACCAGAGTTGTGTGATAAAGTCTTCACTTCCTGAAAGATTTTCTCTAAATAAAGAAGCCAGTTTAACATCTCTGCTGTTAGTCAGAATGTAGCTAGCTAGTTTTTACATTTCTAAGTTACAGTGAATGCTTGGGTCTGTTCATATTCCTTTCATATTTACTCTGAATGTAACTTCATTTGAAAATGAACTAAAACATTCAGATGAGTTTTTACCTTACCATGGCTGTAGTTAGAACCTGTTGGCCTGTAGCCTGACATTAGCCAGTGGCTTGCTAAGGTTACATTTATTTCAGGTGTAATTGAGTAATTGAGTCAAGGTTGAGAAAGTTTAATTTTTCCTGACAGATATACACTAAATTAATCTTAATTTCAAAATTAACAAATAAAATACAAATAATTTTACCAAAGCTACATTACCTTAGTGTGTAGCTAGCTAGTAATAGCTGGTTGGTCTAAATTAGGCTTCATTTCAAAATAAACTATGAAAGACATTTTTCATAAGCTCCTTTGATATTACTAAGAGACTGTATCTTATAGCCTAATAAGCTTTATATGTAAACAGATTTCTTTATTATTTCAACATAGCTACATGTATTTCACCTGATGCTAGCTATGCTACCTTTCTCTTCTTGTTATAACTTTATCTGCTCAATAATAAACTAAAAATGTAAAATTTGATGTAAATCAACAAAATAGTCTGATTTTTGTTGAAAACAGATCTGTGAATTATTGTAGATAGATTATTTTCTTATTTGGCCTGTAGATGATTTATGTTTGAGTAAAAGTCGATGTTTGTGATTCTGGTTTCTCCAAAGCGAAAACAAAAACAGAAACATTGTTAATCATTGGGAATCTATTTTTGGACCTCATTTTTATTTCATTTATCTGTCAAAGGTTTTTCCCCTAAAAGATGAAAAATGATCCATCTGTAGCAACTTCTGTATCAGATTTATTTAATTCTAGAATAGAGGTCAGGAGGGCCGCACAAAATCCTTCAGAGGGCCGAAATGGCCCCCAGGCCACACTTTAGGCATCCTTGCTGGTCTTAGCTTCATGGTTTGGAGGTTGACTTGTGGGTTATTTATCACAAAGACAGTAACCATTTGTTATCTGAGTTACATCATTACTGTCTTTTATTATAGCCATCAAACACACACACACACACCCACACCCCCACCCACACCCACACACACACACCACTAACCCTGTTTGCGCAGCTATCTTTGTGGGGACTTTCCATTGACTTCCATTCATTTCTACAGCCTAAATCTTACCCGTACCCTTATCCTAACCCTACCCATTACATACCTAACCCTAACCCTAACCAAAACTCAATTCACACCTTAGTCCTAAATCTGACCTTTGACCCTCCTTGTGGGGACCAGGCTTCGGTCCCCACAAGGAGCAGTGTGTCCCTACAACGTAGTATATGTCAGGAAAATGGTCCCCACAAGGTATTAGAAACAAATGCGCGCGCACGCACACACACACACACACACACACACACACACACACACACACACACTCTCTCTCTCCTCCCTGCCGCTGTAAACGTGCTCAGCTGATTGTTTGTGGTGTTTTGTTCGGCTCTTTAGCAGAACCCGGCGGCTGAGCAGAAAACTCGGATCAGCAGCTGGTCAGCAAATCGCGGCTGAAAGCCGTTAAACGGTGGATCTGCAGCGTAAGCGGGACGCGCCGGGCCTTTGTGCAGCTAAATAAAGTCTCATTTTCATCAGGAACCAGAGGTCAAAGTTCACATTCAGGATTTGTCTCAGAAATGCAGAAACGGTTTGAACATCGTGAGCTCAAAGTTTCAAACTTTTGTTTCATAGTAGAGATAAAAATGAGGAAGTGACTCAGTGTTACTTTTACTCATTTATGTCATCACAAATTTAGTCACAAAGTAAAAAAGAAGAGTGCTTATTATATTTCATCTGAGGATTGTCACTTTAAATAAAAATAAATAAATAAAAAGCTGCAGCATCTTCAGCAGCAGGAAATGAACATCGGCTGGATTGTAAATTTCACTGAAAAACACATTTATAGATGAACTGATTTTTATTTCCAGTTTGTTTCATTTCCTTTTTTATTTTAGTTCACAGATTAAATATCTGTCACATTATCAGCTTCAAATACACTTCAAAAACACATAAATCTATTAAGTATTTTTCGTCTAAATATCCTAGTTCACTTAAAATGAGGAATAACTAACTTATAAACAACTTTATAGCCAGAAACAGGAGCCTGTTTTAAATCAATGATTCCTACATGTTGATGAAAAAAGTTCCAGATAAACTGGAAGATTATTTCAGTTAGAACAAAACATTTCCCCCAAGTTATAAGGGAAATAACCTGCCAGTGGGACCTGAACTGGGTTGCTAGGTAACGAGCTGGGCCTGGCTGGGGTTGCTAGGTAACGAGCTGGGCCTGGCTGGGGTTGCTAGGTAACAGCGTGAAATAATCTAACAGTGGAACTGGAACTTTTTAAATCAATATTAAGGAATTAAAACAAGTTCTTATAATTTAGTTTCATCTTATTTCCAGTGAATTCAGATATTCAAATAAACAAAAATACTTTGAAATTTTGCAGTAAATTGCAGATAAGTTAATTTTAATGTCCATACTGCCAACAGAGATATTGATCCTTTTTATTTAAATTTGACATATCATCAAACTTCTGACCAGTGTTGTAAAGTAACGAAGTAAAAATACTTCACTACTTTACTTAAGTATATTTTGGAGTACTTCATACTTTCCTCGAGTATGAAAATTTTTGATGACTTTCACTTTTACTTCACTATATTTCCGAACTTAATCGCATACTTTTACTCCGATACATTTTCAATGTGTGGTTTAGTTACTCGTTACAAAAAAGCGAGAGAGAGAAACGCAAGTGTTTTGATCCCACCTACTGATTGACTGCAACAAAGTCGGTAGCCTACTTGCCTGGTCTTGTTCATCACCACCAATAGGACACACCTGTTTCGCTTCTCCCATTAAACACAAAGCAAGTCTCGCAATCAGCAGCAGCCACATGGAGGAGGAGACGGAGACCACAACGACTGCAACTACGTCGGACACGGCTCCAGGGGAACCACCAGCTGGTGATGAGAGCCCATGGCCTTATTTAAACACAATACACTCTTTCGTGGGTGTTAAAGATTCGTCGTACCGCATGCAGTGTATGTTATTCCTGCCCGAAGATGTGGAAATTCTATCTTACAAAAACTCCCCGTCCAACTTGAAGAAACACATCGAGGTAACTTCTTATGAAATGGTTATAATCCTCCTGTTTCAGTAACTATAGCTTGGTCACTAGGCACTATTGTGAAATCTTGACCATAACGTTACCTGTATAAATGAACTTTGTTTGGTATTGTTTCAGTTCCACACGTGGTGTATTTAGCTTAGGCCTAATGTTGACTGTAGCAGGCTACCTAGACTCCTCTGTTCAAGGGGGACAGAAGCCATAGCGATAGCAATTTAGACTAAATTTAACGAATATAGGAAAGGCATGCAAGTTCAAAACCACAAACCATTAACATGTGCTACTCTTTAAAACTGGAACAATTTATTATCAGGTTTAATTTTGCCTGCACTTGGTTGGGTACATTATTTTAAGTGTATTTGACAAGTTTACCAAAATATAAAAAAAGTCATTCAAACTACAATTGCCTTGTTTTACTTTTTACTTGTACTTTTCATTACATTACTTGAGTACATCCATTTTTACAGTAATTTCCATACTTAAGTACAAGAAGTTTCAGATACTTTAAGACTTTAACTCAAGTAACATTTCAGTCAGTGACTTGGACTTTTACCAAAGTCGTATTTTGGAGAGGTACTTATACTTTTACTTGACTCTGAGATTTCAGTACTTTATACAACACTGCTTCTGACCTTAAGCTGGCTCTGAGTTTTTTCCTTTGAATTATTTTCTTCAAACCTTGAACAAAATTTGAATAAGCTTATAAATGTCTACAAATAATACTTTAATAATATGATTTATGGGCTTTTGTCCTAAATAAAGTGCAAAAAAAATGTCACTGAGACCAAATAGGAACCAAACCTTTTTTCAGGTAGATTTAAAAAACTGCAAAAAAAAATCTAACAAAATTGAAAAAACTAAAGTATTGATTTGACCATAGGTATTAGGCTAGTATCAACCTAATACCGATACTTTGGTATCAATATTATCAATCAGAGCAGATAGATACAGATGCAGCACATTTTTTTTTTGCTTTTTGTCTGTTATCATCTGTTGGTGTTTCACATAAAATCAATAACAATTTTCACAGGCTGGGATTTTCTCCTGGTTTATTGTAATACTTAGTATTTAAGTGGCTAATATAGAAAAAAATTAAACTTTAGGGAGTTTGACACCAAATCAAATTATGATTCCATGTCAGTCCGGATCATGTCATACTTTACATACAGTATATTTATATACAATAAAAAAACAACAGTAGCTGAATAAGTACTGGGTCAAAATGTTTATCAGATTCAACTGAAAGATTGAGATTAAAAACTTGAAATTTACCATTTATTTGTAGCTTTTGTTCACCCAGTGACAGAGCGTTTAATTGTTTAGAAACTGAGTCAAGAATATACGGAAGCAGATTAGAGCCACTGAAAAAATAACTGACTTTTAATCTCTGAATTCCGAGATTCAAATATTAAAACTCTCACTCGTGCCGTTAACGGAGTCACGGCGGCTCTCTGTCTCCATCTAGCGGTCACATTCTGCCACAGCATCTGGCAGAACCCCGAAAAGCCGTTTTATTTTATGGTTTAGTTATTTTAATTCGGGTCCAAACGGGACAAAACGACCAGATCAAATTGGGTTTACATGACTGTTAAACTGCTACAGAAATAAATCTTGATGTTTATTGGACGTTAGGATTTTTTTTTTTTACTTATGAATCATCGGAGAAACGAGGGGAAAAAAGAGAAAAGATTTGAGTCATGTGGGGATTTACACCCCAAATGAATCACGACGATGCAACAATCCAAACATCTCCAGGGTTTCTATCATCGGCTGTTAGTTTTCCATTTAGCTTAATGCCTTTGAGGTGAACTGAACCAGAGGAACTCCGTGTTTCAGGCCTCAGCAGGTCCGGCTTTTGTGGGCGGAGGCAGTTCGTGGGCGGCGATAGTTAAAGCAGATTCTGTGGAAGCGGACCTTTAACGCCTTGCAGACTTCCTGAAGCTGCAGAGCCCGGCTGAGATGGCGTTGGTGGGGAAAACCGCTGTGGTGACCGGAGCGGCCATGGGGATCGGAAGAGCTTTGGCGGAGATCCTGCTGGAGAACGGAGCCAAGGTCAGGAAATAACCAGAAAATAACCAGAAAATAACCAGATAATAACCAGAAAATAACCAGATAATAACCAGAAAATAACCAGAAAATAACCAGATAATAACCAGAAAATAACCAGATAATAACCAGATAAGCAGACAATACTCAGAGCAGGGCTGCTCCTCCATCCTGCAGCTCTCGTCACCCGATCAGAGCCGATCCTGGTCTGGTTCAGTAAAAATGGATCTAAAAGTTTCAGGATGGCTCTGGAGGACCCCGATTCACAAAACACTCACAAAATATTCTGAAACTTTGACACTCACTTTTAATATTTACTTTCCATACGAAGAGGGCAAATTATTTGTTTGTGTTTGCATAATTTAAATTTGAAACTAAAAACCAGAATGTCATAAAAATAGACCTGCGTGAGAAATAAAGAGCAGACTGAGGCTGCATGATTTATTATATTTCAGACTTTGTTTTTGTTGCTCAGATGTTTCTTTTGATCTTTGCCTCCATTTTTTCCTTCCACTAAACCAACAATGTTCAGAGGAATGTTTTGTCATTATACTAAAAATATTCAAATAGTCTTCAAGAATCATAATTGAAATGGCATTACAGCACGAAAACATCCTCAAAGATGAATAACCTTTAAACTGTAATGAACGTTTAACACCAGATCAGGAAGACGTTCTAAATAAAATTAATAAAACAAATAAAATCAGTTATGAAATCTCTGGAAACAAAAAACTGAAAACTTTCATCAGAAAAAAGTAAAAAATCCTAGAAACAAACATGATTGAGTTTGTTTGATTAATCATGCGATTAGTTGATTTATTGATTATTGCAACAGACAGAACAAAAGTGAACGATGTTAACGATCCAATCATTGATTTTAAATCCAGATAAAACAACAAAAGCAGATTTTAGCAACAACAAAATTACGTTTTAGATGTTTTTCATGAAAATGTTTTCATCTCATTTTTGCTAAACTTTCATGTTTTGTTTGTTTTAACAGTAAAACTGAATAAAATTGATATTGGAGCTAAATTCATCAATAATTATCCTAACTAATAATTAATAATTGTGGCCATTCTACAGGATAAAACATGTTATCGTGTAGAAATGCTCTGGCATCTTTTTAAACAAACACAAAGTTTTGAAATAACTTAGCAGATAAAAAATATCAACAAATGTCCTGAATCATAACTAGTTTTATTTGAGAGTCATGTAAACTCTGCTGCTCTAAATGAGTTTTATTCAGTTAAACTGAAGGCAGAAAAAGTTCTTTGGGTTATAAAAGTCACAGATTAAAGTCTGAGAAAGATGCTGTTTTCTGAAAAGTGTGGCATGCTTTTAGTATTCTGCCTCTTTAATCTTAAAAATCTTGATTAAATTTCACAGAGAAAAGTTCAACAGCACATCTAAACTAAATTATTCAGACTAGCAGCAGAGACCAGCAGCTCAGCTGGGAGTGAAACACGGTGGTGGCAGCATCATGCTGAGTTGATGGGAGGAGGAATTTTTCCAGGGTAGAAAAATGAAATATAAAGATGGAAATGCAAGTTAAAAAGCCTGGCCTTTACAAACAAACGGTCTGAATTTCCTGACGGGTCGTAAATCGCTCCGTTAGATCTGCAGCCTGACAACGCTCTGCTGACACAAAGAGGAGCGACCTTTGACCTTTGGATCTCTGGTAAATGATTTCTACAGACGGTTTCAAGCTGCAGAAAAACTAACTGCAGTTTTTCCATCCAGCTGAGAACCAGCAGAGTTTTATCAGGAAATGTTCTGGTCTTAGTGGAAGCCGATCGTTTCTCTGGACCGTCACAATAAATCAATCAAATCTATTGATCACGTGACAAATTAAAATCAATCATTTCCATTTGGATGATTTATTGTTTTTCTCTTTCTAAAATCTGAATGACTAAAGTTTCAGTTTGGTGTTTTGGTCTCTAAACTGTTTTTGAAGGATAATTTTGTTTACAGAAATTTTATAATTCACATTATTTGTTGTTTCTGTTTTGTGTTTTTATTTGGGATATGTAATATATGTGGCGACATAGGCTCGATTCCCGGTCTGGTGACCTTTGCCCCCCGTCGTCCTCTTCTCTCATTGCCCACAGAGCCAACAGAGCCTCAACAAAAGGAATTAAATCTGTGAGATTTTTGTGTTCCTGCATTATTATGACACATTAGTGGAAGATGGTCTCAAAACAATAATAATATCGTTTATCGTGATAACTTGTGAGACGACTTATCGTCCAGATAAATGTTATCATGACAGGCGAATGAAAGTGGAAGGAAAATGATAAAACAGATTTTTGCTAATAAAAAACACTCAGAAAGTTTAATTTATAAATATGCAATAAAAACATCCAGGGCTTCCAATAAGAACAAAAGGTTAAAGTTCATCAGGTTTGACCTTTGGCCTGGAGCGATCTTTGGTAAATGATTCCTATGGATGGATGAGAAACAAAAACATTTACATTTTCCAACAGAATCAGTGAAATGAAAGAATCAGGAGCTTTAAGGTTTCTTATTTACAGAGAGAAAATGTGAAACGTTATTAAAACGAGACACAGTCAGCAGAAATGCAGTGAAATTAATCACATTATGTCTGATAATCATTATTGGCTTTAAATCTCAAAATCAAACTGCAAACATCAGAAAAATCTGTTTCAATAATCTGTTTGTTTCACATCCATATTTTGCCAGATTTTATTGGTAGAAGATGTAAAAACATCATTTAGCAAAATGTTCCAACTAAAGAGAAGAAAGTTTGAAACTCTTTTTAAAAAATATGAGACAGAAAAAAATCAATCTCTCCATCAGAAACAACCAATCAGAGCCAGGAGGAGGGACTTAGCGCTGTCAATCATCCTTAGGTACACGCTGCGTCGTTACTGCTGATGCTACCCATCACTGCTGGTGAACTTGCAGGGTGTGAGCAGCGCATACACATCATGATTGGCAGCGCTAAGACCCTCCCCCTCTCTCTGATTGGTTGATTCTGACTGAGCGGTGAGTTTCTGCAGGTGGCAGTAGAGCCACACTAAGAAAATAACTAAACATACAATTATCAGAGCAAAGTCGTAGTTTTACTACATTATTCTCATAATGTTACAACTCTCAAAATATTACAACTTATTATTATTATTACAGGTTTATTCTATTAATTTTATGACCTTTTTATATTCATTCTTTTATTTTTTTATTGGTACGTCCCTAAAACTGCGTCATACAAACCAGTTTGATTTTTCTCCACTGATTATCTGAATCATACTGACAGTTTTAACCGACATGTGAAAAACATATTTTTATAAAAGTTACACTCTGCAGCTTTAATAAACAATGTTTTCTGTTGTTGTGCTGTTTTAAATGTTGCGCAGCGGCTAAAGATAACGCTCCAAAGAAATTCAAATTAAAAGAGTTTGTTGATCCCAGAGGGAAATTATATTCAAATCCAAAATGATGTTGTGACTCAGATTAGTTCAGATTAATTCAGTCTGTTATTCCAGGCTCAACAGGTTTTAGAGACACATTTGATCCGTTTAGGTTTTGAGTTGAACCAGGAGATTAGAGACCAATTAATAATCAGCTTGGTGTTTATGTTTACTAACAGGAACAAACAGCAGAAAAAATGATCTAAACTAGAAAAGAAATCAATATTTTGATTGAATGTCTTCAGTTTGATGAGCTTTATGGATCCGACTGGAAACGCTTCAATAAATAAAGAAAAGAATAAAAATGTCTCTGTCTTACAACCAATCACATTAATCAAGATGATTACTGAAATAATCCCAAATTTAGTAATTGATTATTTATTAATCAGTGTCAGTTTGAGCTTCTCCTGGTTCCCACTCTGTTAGTCTATTAATCAACTTTAACATCCAGTTATTGATTAGTTAATAATAGTCCCCAGATAATCTCTGCTCTGTATTGATGTTAATCCAGCAGAAACTTTTCTCATGTTGATGTTTGAAGGATTTTTACCTGCAGATGATCAAATATTCACTACAGGAATGAAATGATTGACTTTTAGGCAATAAAGTTTTTTTTCTTATTCAAAAAAGGAATTAAATTATGTATTTTTATTTTTTAATATTGTATAAACTAAATTGAATTGGCTAAATAACAGACATGTTGACTATTATCCTAATAGTCAACATAATAATGATAGAATGTTACATAAATGCTCTCATCTAGTTTGTTAAACTCAGAGTTAATTTGAAGATCAGAATCTTGTTCTGGTCTCTGCAGGTCACTCACACCCACTGAAGGTGTTTAACATGTTCTACCTGTGCAGGTGGCTCTGCTGGACATTAATGAGGCTGCAGCAGAGCGCCCCCTGCAGGCGCTGGAGCAGCACTTCGGGGCAGAGAAGACCATCTTCCTGAAGTGTGACGTTGAATCCGAGGAGCAGATCAGAGGTAGCGTGTTAAAACACGGAGCCGAGCTGAAAGCCGGGAGCTTTTCCACAACATCTGTCAGGAACCAGAAAGACGACAAACAGGATCAGGTTTCTGTTACACAACTGTTTCTCTGGAAGCATGGGAACATCTGAAAACATCTGGAAACATCTGGAAACATCTGGAAACATCTGGAAACATCTGGAAAGGGTCAAACTCTGACATGTTTTTCTCTGTTTGTGTGGCTGGATCCCCATTAGCGGTTACCATAGCAACAGCTAATGTCCACATCATAAAAACAGTTATACACATTTAACATGAGAAACATAGAATATGAAATGTGCAGCTATAACACGGTATAATAAGTAGCAGAATGTTTTAAAAGCTCCAGCAGATTAAAAACAGAAGAAAGAACGGATTCGTTTCTGTCCAGGGTTCCTGTTGCATGCTGGGAAAGTAAAACTTTTTATTAAATCCTTATATTAAAATTGAGTCAAGATTGGTTAAATAAAAGATGATTGGTATCTCACATATTAAAATATTTAAATAGAAAAATCATAAGAGGGATTTAATTTCTCCTTTATTTTAACGAAGCTAATGCTTTATGCTGCTGATAGCCCAGGATGTTGATTTGATTTTAATATGTTGTTCTGATTTTTAAAGTTGTCAGAAACAACCAGTTAATGTTGAACTAGTTGCTTCATTTGTCCAGTTTAAAGTTATTCTTGAATTTCATGACGCCTGTCAGCGCCCTCTACAGGTCATATTACAAACTGACCTTTTTCATGTTTTTATTTTTTGAAACATGAAATAAAAATTTGACAGTTTGAATTTCTAGTCATGTAAAGAGATATTTTCTTTGGTTGCCAGTGGAAATGTAATTACATAAACCTGTGAGAACGGACCAATCAGAGTCTATCTTTGTGAAACACAACTTAAAAAACCCCCAACATTATTATTCTAATTAATGAGAAAACTGATTGTTTAACAGGTAAATAAAACAATAAGACTGACTAAATATTTACCACATATAGAAAGACAAGCATTTACCCATGTTTCCTTTATGAATTATGAATTAATATGATTTACAGCTAAATCTAATTTCCCTTTGGGATCAATGAAATGTTTCTGAATTGATTTTTTTATTTTTTACCTAAATATGGTTCGTAAATCAGATAAGGCTTCCATTAACTCACTGCTGTGGTTTTTAGCTGAATATTGAAGGAACAAAACTTGAATTAACTAAATAAACTAAACCATAAACTGCTGTTTTTCTCTGCAGCTGCATTTAAGAAAACCGTAGAAACCTTCGGGGGAATCGACATTTTATGCAACAACGCCGGCGTCCTGAACGAAACCAGCTGGGAGAAAACCATTTCCATCAACCTGGTGAGTGGACATTAAAAATACTTCTCTGAACATTTCATCATCAGTTCCAGTGTGTAGGTGAGATGTGTGTGTGTGTGTGTGTGTGTGTGTTTCAGATGGGTGTGATCAGAGGGACCTACGTGGCTCTGGAGCAGATGAACCAGCTGAGCGGCGGCCGCGGCGGAGTCATCATCAACACGGCCTCCATGGCAGGTAAACGTTCAGCTGGAAATAAAAAATCAAACATCTGACTGCCTGTGTTTTGGTCTTTAAATTGGTTTTGTCAGAAATAAGGTGGATTATCTGTTTTTTGAGGAATCGGTCCGTTGCTGAGCTGCCCCTCTTACACAGCAAGCAAGTTTGGAGTGGTGGGATTCACCCGAGCCATGGCCGTAAGGAAACACTCTGATATTAATTATATACCACAGGTTAATCATCAGCTGTTGATGATGTCTGCAGCTATAATTTAGTAATTGATTGTTAATTAGAGCATAGACCAAAAAAATATTTTCTAGAAGAACAACAGTCAGAGCAGTAAATAAACCAAAACTGTACAATATGTACATTTTGTGTTTAATCTCCACTTAATCTCTTTTTTCTGTCCAATTATTAGTCAGTTAATCCATAAACAGATCTGAACTTTTCTCATGTTGATGTTAGAAATTTGTTTTTATCTGCAGATTCATCTTTAGTAGAAATTATCAAACTAAAGGTCACATTTTAGGAAATAAAATGTTTGTTTTTATTTAAAAAATACATTATTTGTTAATTTGCATCTATTGAAATATTTCTAATATTATAGAACCTGCCAATTTTTCTGTCTGATTGTCAGAATAATCAATAGAGTAATTGATTACTAAAATAATCAACCCTACAGAAAGGAACATTAAATATTTTAAAAGCCTTTCATTATTTCTCTTTAATTCTCCAAACTTTTCATAAAAATTAGGAAAAACAAAGATTTGTTTTAAAGTGCAGAGCACTGAGCGGTAAGACCAGCTGACCAACTGTGCTGGAGTTCTGCTTGGGTTGCTAGGTAACAGCCCAGGCTGGCTGGGGTTGCTAGGCAACGGCACAGCGTCCATAGAATGACTCAAGAATTTTCCAGACACCAAAAAACATGAACGTTAAATTTATATAAAAAGTCAATATCTCAAGTTATATCTCAACAATACCTAAGTTAATTAAAGACATTAACTTAGGTCCAGATAAAAAAAATTGTAATCATTAAATAAGATAAAAATAGAAACTACAAATATAAGTCACAGACTTAGGAAACGGTTCCACATTCTGGACTTAAACCCAGCAGACATACCTGTTAGTAACAGGATGACATTTATGGAATCACGTAATCTCCACATAAATCTGTACAATTATTGCACCTATTTTAAATCAAATTAATCATGACTGATTGCCAAAAACAGCTGGGTGGATTTTTAAAAAGCTCAGCCTGCTGTAGAAACAGTAGAGAACAGAATGAAAGAACAAAAATGTGAATTTTTAATAACATGTCCCCATTAAGAAAGTCCTTTAAAAAATGGTCAGAAACATGTCAGACAGCTGTGACTGGTTCTAGATGGTTCTGTGAAGATAAAGGTCATTTTATTTATATAGCACATTTTCAGCAACAAGGCAATACAAAGAGCTTTACAGGAATTAAAAGGAAATACAAACAAAATAACAAACCAAAAGAAAGAGCAAAAGAAGAAAAAGCTAATAATGTTGATCCAAAGTAAATAAACTAGATTCTCTTATTCAGGGTTGGTAGATAAGCATCAGTAAGTATCCAAAGGACTTTCTGAGTATGCTCTACATTTTTAAGAGTTATGAGTACTGCACAGTTTCTAAGTAATAATAAAAACTAAATGTTCCTGTTCTGGAAGAAAGTTTTAAATGTTCTCTATGGTTCTGGATGAGATCTGGATGGTTCTGGATGGGATCTGGATGGGATCTGGATGGGTTCTGGATGGGATCTGGATGGGTTCTGGATGGTTCTGGATGGGATCTGGGTGGTTCTGGATGAGATCTGGATGGTTCTGGATGGGATCTGGATGGTTCTGGATGGGATCTGGATGGGATCTGGATGGGTTCTGGATGGGTTCTGGATGGGATTTGGATGGGTTCTGGATGGTTCTGGATGGGATCTGGATGAGATCTGGATGAGATCTGGATGGTTCTGGATGGGATCTGGATGGTTCTGGATGGGATCTGGATGGTTCTGGATGGGATCTGGATGGGATCTGGATGGGATCTGGATGGGTTCTGGATGGTTCTGAATGGTTCTGGATGGGATCTGGGTGGTTCTGGATAGTTCTGGATGGGATCTGGGAGGAAAACCGTGTTGTTTGTTTTCAGGCTGCCTCTGAGGCTTCTGGGTACGGCGTTCGGTTCAACGCGGTTTGCCCTGGCTTCGTGCAAACCGACCTGATAACCAACATCCCGGTTCGGCTGGGTCAGTTCTCCAACCTGGCCGCCGCCACACACCAACTGGTTGACGTGATGGGGACGATAGCGTAAGTGGACGCTTTGAAATGGTTTTAATCTGCTTTTTACTCCTTTTGTTGACATTCCTCTGATGGTTTCAGGGTTTCTGATGTCGCCGCCGCCGCCTTGGAGCTGCTGATAGACGACACGAAGAACGGAGAGGCCCTGCTGGTCTTACAGAGTGGAGCCACGTACATGCAGTTCCCTACATTCAATCCAACACAAAATAAACCCTTATAATACGAACAATAACCAACATCTGGATTCAGTTCTGCAAAAAACCCATCAGACCTGCTGTGGTCTTAAATACCAAAGATCACAGCTCCTCTTTTCGCCACATTGTTTCTATAATTTACTTTTTCTCTTGTTTCTAGTCATTTTCTACCACTGTTTGAAACCCAAGCTAAGAAAATAAAGAAATTAACAGCATTATAGTAAAGAATCATTCTATGGCATTTATTGACAGACATTTTGGACATTCATAAAATTACTTCCTATAAAAAAAAAAAATCACTAGACCAAACAAACTGCACCTTTAAAAGAATTCAGATAATAGTCTCAGGAACAGACGTGTAAATGCCATTTTAATCTATGTTTTTATTATTTTCAAATGTAAAACTAACTGAAATACACTAGAATACAACATTTTCATACCTATTAATGTTATTATTTGGTGCTTCGGGGCAATAAAATCCTATGAAGGAGGTCAAATTTAAAAGAGAAGAGCTTTAAAAAGCCATTAGCACATAAAATGTTCCACACAGTTTATATTAGGAACACCAGCAGAAAGTTAGGGTTTTTGGACTAATCCATGTAAGAACACAACAAATGTGAATAATGAGAAATCTATTTCATGATCTTCTGAAGACAAAAGGAGCCGGAAGGTTTAAATCTGTTAGTCATTAACTTTAATGACATTTTCTAAGAGCTGCTTTCATGTTTCCACAGCAAACCAAAAGTCAGACATGCAACTTTCTGTAAACAGAACATTTTCTGTTGTTTTCTCTGTGCCGTCGCTGAGTGTTTTCCTCCTCAGGCCAGGCGAGAAGGTAACAGCTGCTGCAGAAATGTTTCTTTAATCTGGATGTTACATTAGTCATTTATAAACCAATCAACATACTTTGTATGCAAGTCACCAGAACCTGGACAATAATGTCAACATTCATATACACATTACATTTTTATGGTTTTTCCTCTGACCAGAGGAAATATTCCTCTTCATGACACACATCAGTCACTACTGTTTAGTTTGTCAACTAAATAATTCAGATCCAAAAGGTTTGTGAACTGTATAACAAACTAATATAACTAATTTCACTCAGAATAAGAAGATTTATAATGTGTTAATAAGTGGATTCAATCAGTGTTACATTACCTGACAGTAAAATTATATTTTTCTTTGTGTAAAATGTTATTTTATATTCATAGTTAAAATTATTTATTATGACTCTTTGTCCTCTGTGAAGTTTGGCAACAACAACAATCATAAACTGTTTGCAACAGCTGACAAGCAGTCTTTTACACACTGTGAAGGAAGACTGGCCCTTTGTTTGGATTTATTGTCAGACTTTGACTAGGCCACTCCAAATCGTTCATCATGTCATCATTTTGGAGTCATGCAGAACTGGACCTACTGGAATGCATCGAGTCATGGCGCCGCTGCAAACACACAGAGCTAAAAACTGAATGATTTGTCTCCATCTAGTGGCAGGTTTAGGGTCTGCACCGTTTAAAGGTCGCCGGCTCTAGAAACTTCTCCAATCATCTCCTCTGTCCGGCTCAGACCCTCTGTGTCCACTTTACGAACGTATTGATTATGTTGAGCCAGTCATGTCGGGGCTGTAAGGTAGCCTTTTAAATATGTTTTTAATCAAAGATGGTTTCCATGACTACGTCAATTCTTAAAGCTACAGTCGCAAAAACATTAAAGAACCTTCATATGTTTCGGAGGGTATAATGCAACAAATTACTTGCACCTTTATAACACATATTTACTCGATGCGTTATAAAGGAAACTTTTACTTAATTGTTTGAAGCCCAGTTTTCTAAATGCCTCCAGTCTGTTTATTTGCCGCGCATGCGCTGTTGGAAGCCGATGCTGTGTGTAGAAAAATCATGGCGGAGGCGATGCAGACCGACAGTTTTCCTGTCTTACCTTCGGGACTGGCGGAGGGTATGACATCTGGATCCTCCAAACGCATGCATATGCTAGTAGAGAACCGCGTCAACGCACCTAGCAGTCGTCCCGGAGAGTGTAGCGGTTGAAACACTTTGCGTTTTTTTCGCGGCTTCTTCGAAGCTAATGCTAAAACGTGCTAAGCTAAGTAGCTGTAACGTTTCTGCTCCAAGGTCGACGAGAGCAGGTCTGCATCCGATGTTAATTCGGACTTTTCTCGAAAAATACGTTTAGGACGACACCATGGGAGCATTGCCATGTTGTGTTCCGCTAAAGAAGCTGTTTTAATTAGTTGGAGGAGGTGTTTTTACGCAGTTTGTTGTGCGTAGTGATGGGAAAGCCGCTCACGAGACTCACTACACAGTTAAACATCGCGATGCAGCGCAGCCTCGCTAGCCTGGCAGGATGCTCTAAATTTATCCCACATCTTTCACGTTATTCACCGATCACACATAGATGTGTACAACTGCACATTTAATCTAAATCGTTATATTAATAAATGTATTGTAATGACTGAAAATGGGCATATTAGCAACATTTTCAAATTTGTAGAAACTAGTAACATTTACTTGAGTAACGGTTTATAATAAAATGTACTTTTAAGAGTAGATTTACTCCAACATCCTTTTTGCTTTTAATTGAGTAATGTTATTATGAAATAGCCCTACTCATATTTGAATAAAATTAACGGAGTCTCTACTCAGCTGGAGTAACTTCACTGAATATATTTTAATTAGAAATGTACCAGGTTTCTGTCAAAGTGAGACTTTTTGTTCATACACCAGCTTTATTTTAGTAATGTTATATTTGGAGATCAAAATATAATAAAAGCTGCAAATTTACCTTAAACTGTATCTATTGTGTTAAACCTTCTATTGAAAGACTGATTTCTAAAAGTTTCTAGCGCCTACATTTATTTTGTAATTGTTTTATATGTGATTTTCTTTTATTTTACTCTTAAAAAACAGAATTGGCACATAACTGTTCACATACTAAATAAGATTTTCTGATCAGTTAGTACTTGTGTAGCCTTTCTGTCATACCATTTTACTCTTGAATAGTTTCTTGGACGACTAATTTTACTCGAGTAAAAAAATGTTTAGGTAGCTCTACTCTTGACTACTTCCTTTAAAAAATATATTTTTTAAAATACTTCTCTTCAACAAACTATATTGGAGGAGTTGTCTTTTCATGTTTTACAATAAATGTCAATTTAGTTACATTTTTATCCAGCAGTTTTTAAATGTATAATTTATATTTTCACCATTAAAAACTTTAACACAGTAACTGTGCCTGCCTTGAAACGTAAAGATATTTTGCTTACATTAATTATAAAAATAAAAATGATTAAATTCTGGGATTAAACTGCAGATTATGTCCATATTTTGCAGTTAAATGTGATCACGATATGAACAATGTGGCCAGACATTCTGGATCCTCCAAACTCTTGCATATGCTGATAGAGAACTGCGTCAACGCACCAACAGTCGTGCACATTGTTTGTTTTGTTTCATAATTGCTAATGTAAGCCACTGTTTGGCCTAAAATACTAGATTTAGTTTGTTTTAAATACTGGAGACGAATCGGTGAACCGGAGTCAGGAACTGGAAATACGTTTGTACTTTAGGAATGTGTTTTATTAAATTATCTGACTTAATTAAATATAATCCATCAGAAACAGGAAGCTTTTGGTTATTTTGGTGTGAATAATGAAGTTATTGAGTAAATGTGTCCAAGCAAACATCAATATTTTTTTTACTTTTATTTGTATTGATATTACACTTATTAATAAAAAATGTGCAATGCTTGACATTTTTGGCATTTTTTCCCACCTCACAACTTCAAATTAACAATCCATCTTTTCCAAAAGAAATGAGAGAAAAACAAACGAACCAAACCTGCATGTCACGATTTAACAACAGGCGATGTTGAGGTCTGCAGCAACGGGATCTGCAACCCGGAAACATTCTCACAGGTTTACCTGGAGAAAGAAAAAAACTAGGTCAGGAATGTTTTGGGTTTTTATTTCAACAAAAATAAAATACTAGTAATTGAGCATGAGTCTGCTTTTTGAGTAAAAGTCTCTGGATGTTTTCATTTTTATTTACTATTAAATTAAAGTCAAAACATAAAAGTTGAATGCAATGTGTCACACTTTACATTTTCCATTTTAAGCTGACTTTAATTTGTCTGTTTGTGAAAATTGCCCTGTTTTAAATAAAATAAAATGTTTACCTGCATCAACTAGCTTGTGGCCTAAATAACTCCTCGGCCCACAGTCGGCCCCCACGCCACATGTTGGACACCCCTGGTGTAACCACTGAGTCTTTTGTTGACCATCTTGAATCTCCAGATTATTTTTGTATTTTCTGTATATTTTTGTAATTTGACACCAATTTGAATCTAATCTGTTGGTTAAATTGTGACTCAGATCAGCCTGAAAACATTTTATTTTTATTTTTTGGCGGCGTTATTTGCAGGTTTCTGCTCGTGCGTCATCAGAGGCGTTTGGGAGGTTTGTGTAAATCGAAGAGCCGATTTGTTCTTGATAAGTGTGAAAACAGCAGCAGTGTTGCTGCAGGTGTTTTATTCGTAGTGATATTTTATTTCCAGATGATTTATCCTGATTCCTCTGTGCTTCTGTCGCTCTCCTCCCTGCAGTAGATAAAATGATCCGGGAGCGAGGCGACCTGTTTTCTGACACCCAGTGTAAAGTCTGCAGCGCCGTCCTGATTTCTCAGTCTCAGAAGTTGACTCATTATCAGGTCAGTGCAGCAGAATCGCTGCTGAAGCTTTAAGCTCATCAACATCCTGTAAAGACGTGAAACACTGCTGGAACCTTAATATGTTCAGTAACTTGTTACAGTGAACCAGAACTGGATTATTCTTTATTTCCGGTCAAGAACTGTTTTTCTGCTTCCAGAGTAAGAAACATGCCAACAAGGTTCGGCGTTTCCTTTCCCTGGAAAATGAGAATGGCGATCCAGTCAAGAAGCCCAAAACCTCCGACAACGTGAGTGAAAAACCTCAATTAGATGAAAAAAGTGACGCCAACAGGATGTGGAGCAAACTGAAGAACCTCAGCAGGGCTTGAAATAATCACAAACTGATTTAGTAACTGATTAATTGTTAACAAAAGGACAACATATTCAGATCAGTAATTAAGCTGAAACTGTTTAAAAAATAAACCTTTTGCATTTAAGATAAAAAGAAAAACCTTCATTTTCTGTAAATTTGCTCCACCCAAAATTCCCCCAGAGGCAGTTTTAGCTTCATCTAGTTCAAATTACATAAAGCACATTTTGCATCCGATTATTAATCAGTTAATCAATAATTAATCCATAGATCAGCTCCAGTCTGTATTGATGTTCAGCTTTTCTCATGTCACTAAAGGAATGAAATGATATTGACCCTTAAACATTAAAATGTTTATTTTCTTACTTGAAAAGGATTCGGTTATTTGTCAGTTTTTATATTTGAATGTTTTTCTAATTTTGGAACCAACGTCACTGCTCAGCCGCTCGGCGCCATCTTTAAAGGCCACAGACCAGAACAAACTTTATGCCGGTGTTTTTGTTGTGTTACCGACGCAGTGAAGTTGTTTTCAAGTTGGATGTTGGATGTTGGATGTTGGCGCTCGGTGGAGTGAGCTGCGTTTAGCTCAAGGTTGATCCGATTTATGGTGGCTGCTTTGGGCCGGCGGTTCTCTGAGGGACCGTTAGGTTCCAACCAAACACTCCTGTAAATAAATGTACATAAAGGCTTTGCACTGTGAAAACTGACACAACAACGTGGTAATTCATGCTGTTACATGAGACACACTATCCTCTATTAAAATGTGAAGTCATATTTAATATTTTAAATAATTTTGATATTAAATATGTTTTCTTCAGTAGCTTCTAGGTCATGTGACTCATTGACTTAAAATCAGTGTGAAATTATTCTGCTAGACTGGATAGATGAAGCACTCATCCTTATTCCATTTTGACCCATTTAAATTTTAGCTAAGTTTATATTTAAAAAATATTTTAAAATTTTCATAAAATGTATTACCTCAGATGATCGTCACATTTATCAGTTACATAAAATTCAGACAGGATCTATTTCATGTTCACTTCTTACCTGAAATATGTTAAATACAACAATATTTCCTTAAAGTGTGATTTATTTCATAACTTTTACTTGTCACCTTTATTATTTACTCTGAAATGTTTAATTACACATTAAACATTTAAACATGAGCTCTTTCATCTGGTTTGATTGTTACATTAAATGTTTACTGCAAAATGTCTGATTATATAATTGTTTACTTTAATCACATAAAATGTTTATTTAAAAATATAATATTTCATTACATGTATGTTTATTACCTGAAATATTTAAAATATAATTGTTTTTCATTTCATCGCCTGTTTACATGCAGCTTGAATCAAACGTTTCATGAATTTTTCCCACATTAAATTATTGACTGAGAGAAAACAGACACTTAAAACTGAACACAAAATAATGAGGGGAACAAATACAATTTTATTTTTTACTATCTACAGTTTACATCAAACAGTGCTAACCGTACAAATATTTCAAAAATAATGAGTGCAGAAAATAATCTCTTTTTCCAATCTGCATTTTAATTAACAGTGCAGTTTCATATTAACATGTACAGGTTTCATTTGCATTATGTTTTACACTAAAACACATGTTCACCAAGTCGCCTTCACCCTCACATGGAAGCAGCAACTACTTGGTTCTGTGAAACATTTAGTATTTGTTCCTCATGCAACCGATCTCTTTCCACATGAATTGCAGCTGCAGCTCGTGTGTCTTTAGCATCGTTAGCATCCAGTTGACCTCTCCCTTGACCTCAGCACACATCATTCCTACACTGTCAGCCTCTGTCCGCTAACACAGGTAATAAACTGGACAGAAGGCCACAGTTTTCTGTTATGTGCTTGTCTGATGCACGTCCGCCTCATCCCTTAGAAATAAAAGAAATCCACCCATGTGGTTTTACACCAATAAGGAAGGAGGATAAGGATCGTGCGCGTTCTTTTAAATTTGAGGGTCTTTCTGTGCCTAATTCAAAACGGTCAACAATAATTGCTACATGTTTTCCAAATGTTTCCAAAAGTTGAGGAGGCGGGTTAGTGTTGCCCTCTCAGGCCAGCTTCCCCTGGGCTAAAGGCGAACATACGACACATCGAGGGAGTCCAAAGGCTTTACACAGTTTTATGTGACACATTAAAAAGATGGCAAAGAAGCTGAACAGGTAGATCGAGTCTTAGATTAATGTAAGTAAAACCATTTGAAAGTGTGAAAGTTTTTTGATGCTGGCAGAAAAGGCTCAACAGTGTTAAACAGTGATAACAAGATGACAAAGCAAGAAAGTCCTGTTGAATATTTTACTTTCTTGTGTCATTCATCTTTAAGAAAACCTGTGACCAGCTGTTTTTATTCAGCTCTGACCTGAGCTCCCTGTTCTCCTGTAACTGATTTATTTCTCTTCTCTGTTCACATAAGTGAGATTTTATTTGTTGCCTTTTTGCTGCTGGTTCATGTTCCTCTTCAGAGTCTGCAGCCTTGCTGAGCTTCTCTTCTCCTGGGGTTTCCTCCTCAGCCTCTCCAACTTGCTCCTCTTCTACAGCCTCCACTGTGTTTTATTTACCTCTTCTGGGGTAAATCATGAAAACAGTCTCTGTAACTTGTTGATCCATCATGGTTTTGCTGTATCGTCTCTTTAATTGAGGTGCATGTCGGTCCGATGTCGTGGCGTTTACCTCGCAGTGACCCAGATTCAGTCTGGATTGATCTAATCCATTTCATACGTCGGTTTGCCTTGAAGAGGAAATATCAGAACACATCAGTATTAATACTGTAAACTTGATAACACTAGTAAAATAGTTTACTTCACAATAATGGAATAACCTCGCCTCTCCTTGGGCTGCCACCTTATCGTGGTGGAGGGGTTTCAGGGCCCCAATAATCCTAGGAGCTATGCTGTCTGGGGCTTCATGCCCCTGGTAGGGTCACCCAAGGCAGACAGGTCCTAGGTGAAGGACCAGACAAAGCGCAGCCCGAAGACCCCAATGATGAATAAAAACATTGGACTTGGCGTTCCCTCGCCCGGAGGCGGGTCACCGGGGCCCCACTCTGGAGCCAGGCCTGGAGGGGGGGCACGATGGCGAGCGCCTGGTGGCCGGGCTTTTACCCATGGAGCCCGGCTGGGCTCAGCCCGAAGAGGAAACATGGATCCCCCCTCCCATGGGCCCACCACCCGTGAGAGGGGCCAAAGAGGTCGGGTGCAGTGTGGGATGGGTGGCGGCAGAGGGAGGGGACCCTGGCGGTCCGATCCTCGGTTGCAGAAGCTCTTGGGACGTGGAATGTCACCTCTCTGGTGGGGAAGGAGCCAGAGCTAGTGTGTGAGGTTGAGAGGTTCCGGCTAGAAATAGTCGGTCTCACCTGGACGCATGGCTCTGGTTCTGGAACCAGCCTCCTTGAGAGGGGCTGGACATACTTCCACTCTGGAGTTGCCCAAGGTGAGAGGCGTCGGGCAGGAGTGGGCATACTTGTTGCTCCCCATCTCGGCACCTGTACGTTGGGGTTTACTCCGGTGAACGAGAGGGTAGCCTCCCTCCGCCTACGGGTGGGGGGACGGGTCCTGACTGTAGTTTGTGCTTACGGGCCGAACGACAGTTCAGATTACCCACCCTTTTTGGAGTCCTTAGAGGGGGTACTGGAGAGTGCTCCTCCTGGGGACTCCCTTGTTCTACTGGGGGACCTCAACGCTCACGTGGGCAATGACAGTGAGACCTGGAGGGGCGTGGTTGGGAGGAACGCCCCCCCCCGATCTGAACTCGAACGGTGTTCTGTTGTTGGACTTCTGTGCTCGTCATGGATTGTCCATAACGAACACCATGTTCAGGCATAAGGGTGTCCATATGTGCACTTGGCACCAGGACACCCTAGGCCGCAGTTCGATGATCGACTTTGTCATTGTTTCATCGGATTTGCGGCCGTATGTCTTGGACACTCGGGTGAAGAGAGGTGCGGAGCTGTCCACTGACCACTACCTGGTGGTGAGTTGGCTCCGGTGGTGGGGGAGGAAGCCGGTCAGACCTGGCAGGCCCAAACGTGTTGTGAAGGTCTGATGGGAATGTCTGGCGGAATCCCCTGTGAGACGGAGCTTTAACTCCCATTTCCGGCAAAACTTCGAACACGTCCCGGGGGAGGTGGGGGACATGGAGTCTGAGTGGACCGTGTTCCGTGCCTCCATTGTCGAGGCGGCCGATCGGAGCTGTGGCCGCAAGGTTGTCGGTGCCTGTCGCGGCGGCAACCCTCGAACCCGTTGGTGGACACCTTCGGTGAGGGTTGCCGTCAGGCTGAAGAAAGAGTCCTACCGGGCCTTTTTGGCCTGTGGGACTCCGGAAGCAGCTGATGGGTACCGGCGGGCGAAGCAGTATGCGGCTCGGGTCGTTGCTGAGGCAAAAACTCGGGCGTGGGAGGAGTTTGGAGAGGCCATGGAGAAAGACTTCCGTACGGCTTCGAAGCGATTCTGGTCCACCATCCGGCGTCTCAGGGGGGGGGAGCAGTATGGCACCAACACTGTTTATAGTGGGGATGTGTGCTGCTGACCTCTACTCGGGACGTTGTGGGCCGGTGGGCAGAGTACTTCGAAGACCCCCTCAATCCCACCAACATGCCTTCCATTGAAGAAGCTGAGCCTGGGGACTTTGGGTTGGGCTCTCCAATCTCTGGGGACGAGGTCGCCGAGGTGGTTGAGAAGCTCCTCGGTGGCAAGGCTCCGGGAGTGGATGAGATCCGCCCGGAGTTCCTTAAGGCTCTGGATGCTGTAGGGTTGTGTTGGCTGACGCGACTGCAATATTGCATGGACATCGGGGGCAGTTCCCCTGGATTGGCAGACCGGGGTGGTGGTCCCCCTGTTCAAAAAGGGGGACCGGAGGGTGTGCTCTAATTATAGAGGGGTCACACTCTTAAGCCTCCCTGGCAAGGTCTATTCAGGGGTCCTGGAGAGGAGGGTCCGTCGGATAGTCGAACCTCGGATTCAGGAAGAGCAGTGTGGTTTTCGTCCTGGTCGTGGAACACTGGACCAGCTCTACACCCTCAGCAGGGTCCTGGAGGGTGCATGGGAGTTCGCCCAACCAGTCTACATGTGTTTTGTGGACTTGGAGAAGGCATTCGACCGTGTCCCTCGGGGAGCCCTGTGGGGGGTTCTCCGGGAGTATGGGGTACCGGGCCCTTTGATACGGGCTGTCAGGTCCTTGTATGACCGGTGTCAGAACCTGGTCCGCATTGCCGGCAGTAAGTCGGGCTCGTTTCCGGTGAGAGTTGGACCCCTCCAGGGCTGCCCTTTGTCACCGATTCTGTTCATCACTTTCATGGACAGAATTTCTAGACCAGCCAAGGTGTTGAGGGGATCCGATTTGGTGGCCTTAGGATCGCATCTCTGCTTTTTGCAGACGATGTGGTCCTACTGGCCTCATCAGGTCATGATCTGCAGCTCTCGCTGGAGCGGTTCGCAGCCGAGTGTGAAGCGACCGGGATGGGGATCAGTGCCTCCAAATCCGAGGCCATGGTCTTGAGCCGGAAAAGGGTAGAGTGCCTTCTCCGGGTCAAGGGGGGTGTCCTGCCCCAGGTGGAGGAGTTCAAGTATCTCGGGATCTTGTTCACAAATGGGGGAAGAAGGGAGCGGGAGATTGACAGGCGGATTGGCGCAGCGTCTGCCGTCAAGCGGGCGCTGTACCGGTCCGTCGTGGTGAAGAGAGAGCTGAGCCAAAAAGCCAAGCTCTCGATTTACCGGTCGATCTACGTTCCCACCCTCATCTATGGTCATGAGCTTTGGGTCATGACCGAAAGAACGAGATCGCGGATACAAGCGGCCGAAATGGGTTTTCTCCGTAGGGTGGCTGGGCTCTCCCTTAGAGATAGGGTGAGAAGCTCAGTCTTCCGGGAGGGACTCAGAGTAGAGCCGCTGCTCCTTCACATCGAGAGGAGCCAGTTGAGGTGGGCATCTGGTCAGGATGCCTCCTGGACGCCTCCCTGGTGAGGTGTTCCGGGCATGTCCCACCCGGAGGAGGCCCCGGGGAAGACCCAGGACACGCTGGAGGGACTATGTCTCTCGGCTGGCCTGGGAACGCCTCGGGATTCCCCCGGAAGAGCTAGAAGAAGTGGCCGGGGAGAGAGAAGTCTGGGCCTCCCTTCTGAAGCTGCTACCCCCGCGACCCGACCCCGGATAAGCGGAAGAAGATGGATTGATGGATGGATGGAATAACCTCGATGTCCACTGACAAAACTCGGACTATGCTACATAAAAATAAAAGCCCGACCTAAACAAGGTTGACCCACTTTAATGAACTCATTGTAACTGAACACGAGTCACCCGGAAAAAATCATAGCAAAACATTATGACACAACAGCAACAAAGCGAATTTAGACACTCAGCAGAATGGACATGTCTGGAGCAAACTGGTAGATATCTTGGGAAGTTGGAGGACGTAATATCAGGACGTCTCACCGCTGATACCCGGGACATTCGTCTCCTTTTCGTTAGCTCCGATAGCTTAGCTCTGATAGCTTAGCTCTGATAGCTTTTTTCTCCTTGTTGTTTCCAGGCAGAAAAACAGTGAAACCAAAGTCCATTTTCCATCTTTTTACCATTTCGGTCTAACCCTAACCCTTACATCCAATAACGCAGCAAGTTCGAACCATTGCTAAATAATTTTAAGTAACTTGGATTCAAAATATCTGTGTCAGTCGTTTTTGTCGGTTGTGTTTATGGCCCCTCAAGATGGCGCTCATCTCCCTTCAGCCATCGCGCCGCAGACTTTGTCTGAAGGCAGTGACATCACGCTCCAAAGCTCCAGTGCATATAAAGGTTTAATGAAGAATCTGCAGAATGATTAACTAATCGATTAGTTTCATCTGTAAATTAAAAGTTTTTGTCTGGTTGCCGCGTCTTTAAATTCAGAAGTTTTCTTGTTGTTAAATGTTTGATCAGCTGTTTGTGCGTCTTTTCTCTGCAGGATTGCAACAATGGAGACACGGACCGGCTGAAGGCGTGCCACCTGTGCAACATGACCTTCACATCTCCGGTTATGGCCGAGTCTCACTATCAGGGCAAATTTCATGCCAAGAGGCTGAAAATGAAAGCTGTTGAATCCCAGACTCCAGGTTGCTGCTTCCATCATATCATCCAAAGCACATCTCCTGTTTTATTTTTAAATTTCTTGTGTTTTTTTACACACATTTTTTTCTCTCTGTATGTTAATCTCTGCAGAAGCCTCTCAGTCTTCACAGCCGGTGGAGAAACCCGCCGACAATTCAGCCGGCGGTTCTGAGACCGACACCAACAACAACCCAGATCGCTTCTGCTCCACCTGCAAGGCGTCGTTCAACAACCCGCTCATGGCCCAGCAGCACTACGCCGGCAAGAAGCATAAAAAGCACATGACCAGGCTAAAGCTGATGGAGACGTACGGCCCCTCCACCGCACCAGGTCAGACCGCCGCCCAGGTTCTGGTTCCCCTCATTCATCCTCTGCAGACTCACTGCATTAATATTAGTGTCATACTGCAAATCTTCTGCCTCATTTACATATTTATGTAACTAAAAATAGTAAAGGTTTGCTCTTGCTGCAGAGCTCTGTTAACGCAACCAGCCGTCTCTGATGCATCAGCTGCTTTAGACCAGTGGTCCCCAACCACCGGGCCGCGGACCGGTACCGGGCTGCGCAAGAAATAATGAACTACTTCCGGATGTTTTATTTTGAAAATCCTAAACCGGATTTTACCGGTTACGTCTTGCGTGTCAAAATTGAGCCAACTTGCAGCAGAATGAGTAACAAAACAACATCGGAGTACTGCGGCGCACCACTCCCCCCCGAACAACAGCATCGGACTCGATACTTACGACGCGCACCCCCCCTTGCGAAGGGCTGACCGGTCCGCGCAACTAAAAAGGTTGGGGACCGCTGCTTTAGACGGTAAAGAAGGATTCATGTATAAAGATGATTTTCATCCTTCAGTCCGATTGACCTGGTTCTACTGGAACCAGAACTCCATCATCTGCTCCACCTAAAGCTGCTGTGGTTCTGAGTCAAACCAACCTGTTCCCCTCCTGGCCTGTGGGGGCGCTGCACCAAGAACCACTGAAGGAAACCACACAAAAACCTCTGAAGACACTGAGAGCAACTTCCTTCTTCACCAGATGGAAACAAGATGGAGGCGTCAGATTTTAGTGTTGGAGGATTTCTCTTTAGTCTTTGGCTGAAGACCAGGAGCCATTTCTGCTGCTAGCGCTAGGCTCACACGTTAGCTTTGGTTGGATTTACCCAGAATGCCCTGCACTGTAGTTCACTTCCTGCTTTTGGAGCGGGCTCTGGTCCGCTTGGCGTTCACATTCAAACCGAACCAGACCGAGGTTTGGAGGACCGGAGGTCAGAGGTCGATTGGCGTTCACACCTCACCAACCAAACCGGACTTTGACTAGGCAAACTGACTAAATATGGTGAAAATGGACCAAGTGGAATCTGGAAAATCTTCTTTACTCTTCCACTTCATTCTCCTCGTTCTCATGACACATTAAACATCAGTAAACTCCCGATGAAAAGCTCTGCAGCTGTAAAGTTTGGATAACTGATCAAACCACACCAGATTAACACTGATGAATATTCAGTATCTGTATATTTTCTGATCATTTTGTCCCTGAAAGTTCAGCTTTTCACTGGGAAAATAACTTCTGTCCTGTCTGCAGCGTCGACACTAAACGGTTACCCCTGTACCGTCTGCAGCATCGTGCTCAACTCCGTGGAACAGTACCAGTCTCACATCAGCGGCGCCCGGCATAAGAACCAGTAGGTCACCATTCAACAGGCCAGTAACCAGACCATGGAAACCAGTAGCTAAACCATGGAAACCAATAATGATACCATGAAAACCAGTAGCTAAATCAAATCAATCAATCAAATTTTATTTGTATAGCACATTTCAGCAGCAAGGCATTTCAAAGTGCTTTACATCATTACAAACACAGAAACACAATGCAATATAGAATCAATCATTAAGTCAAGTTCCATCAATAAATTTGTAATTGATTACATTTCAAATACAATTCTAAACAGGTGGGTTTTTAGTTAAGATTTAAAAGAAGTCAGTGTTTCAGCTGTTTTACAGTTTTCTGGAAGTTTGTTCCAAATTTGTGGTGCATAGATGCTGAAAGCTGCTTCTCCTCGTTTGGTTCTGGTTCTGGGGATGCAGAGCAGACCAGAACCAGAACCTGAGAGGTCTGGAAGGTTGATACAACAACAGCAGATCTTTAATGTATTGTGGTGCTAAGCCGTTCAGTGATTTATAAACTAACAACAGTATTTTAAAGTCTATTCTTTGAGCTACAGGGAGCCAGTGGAGGGACTTTAGAACTGGTGTTATGTGCTCTATCTTCCTGGTTTTAGTCAGAACGCGAGCAGCAGCATTCTGGATCAGCTGCAGCTGTTTGATTGATTTGTTGGACAGACCTGTGAAGACGCTGTTGCAATAATCAATACGACTGAAGATGAACGCATGGATGAGTTTCTCTAGATCTGGCTGAGACATTAGTCTAAACCATGGAAACCAGTAATGAAACCATGGAAACCAGTAATGAAACCAGGAAGATAAATATTTTTAAACCTTTATATTTTATGTTTAAATATTCCATGTGAGCAGGAGGTTTTTTATCTTGGCGTGATTCGTTTGGATTGTAATCAATATTTATTATTCCTAATAACGGATTGAACTGTGTCATTAAAATAAGTTTGGTTTGTATTTTTTACGTTAAATTATTAAAATTGGGAGATTCTTTTTAGTAAAATTAGTGTTTTGTTCTCCCTGCTGTAGAATATTATCAAAACTGTATTAGTAACAGAACTGAAACATTTAATTAAATTAATCATGGTGAATCGACTATTGAAATAATTGTCAACTAATTTAGAAATCAGTTAATTGTTACAGACACAAATTTACTGAAAAAACTAAAGACTCAGAGCAGGAATTAAGCCAAAAATGTAAAGATATAAGATAAAAAAAACTAAATTTGTCTGTAAATATTTCTACACAAAACTTCTCTAGTGGCATTTTTAGCTTCACCTGGTTCACATTCTATTAAAAATCTCCTATTTATTACTTTTTACTATCCAATTATTAATCAATTAATAAAAAATCAGATGAGCTTCATTCTGCGTTGATAAATCGAGCAGAAAGTCCTGCTGCTGGCCGGTGCAGCCATGACCGTTCTCTTTTGGTTTTACTCCATTCTTCTGATTCTTATGTTTCTCTGCTGAACTGCAGCCTGACCCCCAAAACATGAAAACCTTTTGGTAAGTTCTGGAATATTTATTAGCATTGAGCCATTAAGCTGGCATTAGCCAAAGCCAGTCTGGGATCAACTCTGAGCCCAATGAAACCCACAACATGCGCTAAGGAATAAACAAAAACAAGTTATAACTTAAATCAAAATCCTAGCACGATAATTATCAATAATTATTTTTTCCCAATTACAATCTAATTACTAATTAAACATCGCTACGCACGTAGCTGCGATACTCAATGGCCCATAATTTTGAAACTGGCACTTTTTCTTCGTCCTGCTGATTCAGTCAACATCCACCTCCAGGTTCTGTAAAAGTGCAAAACTTGTCACACAAAAAGTAGCTAGAGGCTTTTCACCAGCGTCTGCAGAAACCTGCAGGCCGTCGGTCTCACCTTACTGACTCAATGTGCTCATGGTTGGTTGAAGTGTATTTACTAAAATATAAAATATAAAAGTGCTTCATCTGACCAAACTTTAAAAAACCTCTGAAAGAATCACAGTCATCCAAATGAGCTCAGGTTTTCTGGGTAAGTTGTTCTGAACAATTCAAATAATTGTGGGAGGGGTGGGAACCTGCCGGGTCGGGCCAGGAACCATTATAACCAGTTCTAGTTATTTTAGCTGCAGATGCTGCAAATGATCAAAATGTTTCATTTTACTGTGAAAAGGAGATGAACTCTGAATTTATGATGTTTTTCAATTATTTTAAAGAATGAAGAAAGTTGGTCAGAAGTCTGCAGACGACCAACCTTCAGCTGTGGAGTCAAACCAGTTCACTGGAGGAGAAAACCAGTACTCCGGGGTCGACGGCCGGCACGCGCCCGCAGACGACCAGTACCCCCCAGGAGACGACCATTACGTTGCCCCTGACGACCAGTACGGCTCTGGGAGCAACCAGTACGAGGGCGGAGACGGCCAGTTCGGGAACCACCAGTACACCCCGGAGTTCTCTGCGTTTTCGGACCAGTTCCAGTACACTTGAGGCCGGGCTGGGATTAAACTCTCCAAACAGCCCCCCCTTTAACGAACCATCACTCCCAGTCCCTCCCATTAAACTTTAGCTCCTGTAAACCAGTCTGGACTGTGACCCCCATGTGCCCTCCACCATTTCCTGTTTGTTTTTCTGATGTGTGATTTCTGGCGGGCCTGCAGAGCGGCGGCTCCGAGACGCTGCAGTCCTTCTCCCTGTTTTCTCTCAGAGTTCGGACAGTACCATGATTTTAGCTGCAGCGACGGAAACAGAAAGAAGCGCCGCGTTTTAAACGGTTGTTCACATGTTCTTGAGGCGGGGTTTTGTTGTTTGCTCATCAGCAGTCAGTATCTTCACTTTGAAGCAAAGTTTCCTTTTCAGGCTGATTTGTTGGGAACCGTGAGACCAAGTCTCAGGATTTTTAACATGTTTGCTAATTTTATGGTTTTGACAAGAAAATCCAGTTCAGTTCAAACATCCTGTATTATTCCCAGAGGGAAATTAAACGTGTTGACTCCCATCACTCAGTGGCTGTAGATGTCGATGGCTGCGACTGTAGCAGTCTGTTAAACAGCGGCTCTGTAGAGGCCTCTGACTGAAGACGCTGTCTCAAACAGAGGAGGCTTCAGGTTTTCCATCAATTTTTTGATTTTCTGTGAAACATGAAGTGGTTTCCACTGCTGAGCCGCTGCGGTAACGCAACGCCACGGTAACGCAACGCCCCTTCATCCTGTGATTACAGCGGCAATTGCGGCTCAGAGGAACGAGCTTCACCAGTTCAAAGGAGGAAATAATAGATGGACTGGAAAATCTAATTTTAGTTTTTACAGTACTGAGAAAAAAAGGCGTCGGTGAAACATTCTGCTGCTGCGTCTGAGCAGAAAGTTTAATATTTCCATATTTCCTGAAATATCTGATCTCTGAGTGAAGCACCGCTGTTCTGGCAGCAGCTGAGTTTAGTCAATATTTTGCTAATGTCAAAAAAATTATTTTACAATTGTTTCCACTAAGAGACGCAATTAAAATCACATGAATAAGTGGGTTCACATAAGTCATTAAAATATACGCAGCACTATCTTCCCCCAGCCACTTCCTGTTTTCCTCTTCAAGGTTTCCAGCAGTAGTAACATCCTGTTGTTGCTCATGTGACTCGTGAGGCAAAACAAATGTTTCCATTGTGAAATAAACCAATTTAAAAATGGCCAAAAAAATCCACCTCATTCCAGCAACAAAACTTTGAGGTTTTTTAAAATCAGTGAGTTTTGATTAAGCTATGCAACGATATGAACAATGTAAACAAATCCAGCATCTGCATTTTTATTAAACAGGAGCAAAACTTTGTTGATATTCTGCTAATGTTGAAAAAACACAATTTTACTGCTTCCTTTACATAAGAAACAAAATTAAAATGAAAAATTTTTCATCTGATAAGTCATTAAAAACATGCAGCACCATCATCCTCAACCACTTCCTGTTTTCTTCGTGGTTTCCAGCAGTAGTAACATCCGCTTTTGATCATGTGACTCAATGCAGAAAAAAGTTTCCTTTGCAGTTTTGCAAAATACACTAATTTTGATACTGACAAAAACACACTGGATCCCCACGATGCTTTTTGTCAAAACATTAGTTTTTTTCTAAATTGGCGTTTTATTAAGTGAATTTATTTTCGAAACGCAAACGATCCGTCCTGCTCAGAGCGCCGGTTCTTGGCAGCTGATCGTGTTCCCCCTCCGTAGACCCATTAACTCCAGACCGACTGTCCGCATGGACAAAACAAGCGGTGAGGGAACAGTTCCCTGTGGAGCTCCTGGAGGCACAGATCCGGGCCGAGGCTACCAGAGTCTGGAGGTTCTGCTGAAGCGGGTCGGGCTCAACTGGGTTAAATGTTCTGGTTGTTGGTTCTGATATCTGCTTGTCTGCTTACTCAGGTTGGTTGGCCAGCAGGGGGAGTCTCTCCCTCAGGAGTCCAAATGAAACGTTTGTTGAGCAGAAAATGTCGAAATTCAGGATCCAAAGTCCAAAATGATATTTAATCCAACTGGATTTTATTGGTTCTGAGTTTCTGAAGTTGACTGAAAATCTAAAAACCTCTGTAGAAACTAGATGGGAGTTTCCATGTTTGTAAAAATATTTTTGAGATCTTAAGTTTATGGAAGTGAGTTCTGTGTGACATCATAAACGATTGATTGATTAGAGTTAACCCAGCAGCCAGCGGCGGCCATTAAACCCCAAACAACAGGAAGTGACCAACACTCTTAATGTAGGAAAACCACTAAATTAGTTTTCCTGTTGTTGCTGTCGGTGAGCTGGAGTCCATTTGGGTCGGACCAGAACCGGACTTTAGTTTGGCGAGTTGGAGACCAGAGAAGATCCATGGAAAACTTCCCACCGTGAAAACGGTTTAATGCAGCTTCAGTGGTGAAACATTATGCAGAATTCACATTTTAATATTTTTATGCTTCTAAAAAGCAGAACAGCTGAGTGATTTCTGGCGATACGGTGGCGGGTTAGCAACCCCAGCAGAGTTCTGCCTATTGCCTAGCAACCCAGCTGATCAGCTGGTTTTCCTGCTGTACAACGGCTGCTGGAAAAGTCGAGATTAGTTGTTAACTTGCTGCTTTCTGGTTGGTTGTGCAGGAGGCTTCAGTATTGCTTTTCAAAGATGTATGGTTGTATAGTTTTGCCTCTGTTTGCAGCCATTTTCATTTTGAGTTGGGGGTGTGGCCAGCAGCAGCTAGTTTGGATTTAAAGTGACAGAGACCCTGAACAGCTCAGACTGAAATCTGATTATCTGAGAATGATTTAATGTAAAAAATGTGATGAACAGGTTTTGTTTAGGCCATAGAGGGATCCTAGCCTGTCCTAGGCAGCGTAACGCATCACTGTTAGCTAATATCTACGCAGCTTTAAAGCTACATGTCAGTAATAGCGACCAACAGACAAACGTTTCCTCTGAATGTATTGAAGGAGATTCTCCAAACCGGTTCTCTGCAGAATTTACATCATTTTACTTTGTTTTGTTTTTTTGTTTACCATTTTTTAAAGTAGTTTTGGTTATTTTAACTACAGGCTCTGTTACCTTCTGGCTTCTACCTGGTGTTTCTGTAAGACGCCCTGAGTTACATTTCCCCCTGAAATCTCTTTAAGCAACAATAAAACCTGAGCTGATCTTAAATCAGATTGTTTTCAGCCAGTTCTGCTTCCTGCAGAGGTTTCCTGTTTGTCTCATTAAAAGCTCGTGGCATGAAAATGTCCATTTTCTTCATCTGAGTTGTGAAGAATTTCTCAGTTTGTCCCTGAAAAGCTCCTGATCGCCACCAAGCAGACTGATGTCAGAGCAAACGATGTCAAAACGGGAAATATTTTAGTACTGAATGTTTTTGTCTAAAGATTTTTTATTGGTGCTGTACAGATCATGTGTGAGAGAAATGGCCTTTCTGTTCCCATCCTGTGTTTGTGATTTTAAGAGTTACTTTCAGTTTGTTTATGTATTAAAAACTTCTGCAAAGCGCGTGCATTTAAGAGTTTTACACAAAGTCTTTTGTTGTAAGTGAATGTGAAAAAATGCAAACTGATTCATGACTGAAAGCAGGTTCAGTCAAAGGTCACACAAACAAATCAACTATTTCATTTATTTTGAAAAGGTTCATTTCATTTTTTATCATTAACTAAAGCAGTTGTTACATCAGCTGAGATTTTATAATTTATTTTAAATACTGATAGTTGAACAAACTGAACAGGAAGTTTTTCACTGTGATGACTCCAGATGGAAACTGAGATATGAATTAAAAATAAAATAACTAATTGTTTCACACCAGATCAGATTTGAACCTGTTTTTGTTCTAACTTCCTTTTCTAAGAAGGAAATGACAAATAACAGAAAATATGTTCAGAAATCATCCTGTCTGTAGGTTTTCAGCATTAATACCAGGCTGCAGAGATTTTTAATAGTTTAAATTACGAGAATATTTATATTATATTTATTAATAGCAGAATAAAGATGCAATTTTACCAGGAAAACAAATTTATTCTGGTAAATTTAAAACTTTATTCTCTTATTATTTTGACTTTGTTATTAGACTGAATGTGAAAAAATAAATCTTATTTCATATGATGAGTCGACCTGAATTCAGAATCCAAATAAACAAGATGGCGGCTCTGGGGGCGATGACGTCACTCAATGAGTTCAAATATGTTTATGGATCAAATTGATTTATTGATCAGCCCGACTTCAGAATGTTTTCTAAACAAACAGAAACTTTTGATTCTGCAGAAAAGTTCATAACAGTTTTGACCTTTGACCTTAAAGGAGACTGTTATGAAAAATTCACATTTTTATTCTCCATTTTACTTTCAACTGCTTTTAAAAATCACATTCCACGAAGAAATGTTTTCCCGTGAAAAGTCCTGACCTAAAACACGTCCAGCTTTCCGAACTTGGCTGAACCGGCCGAACCGGGCCTGCAGCTGTCCGGCTGGATCGATGACCGCCGGAAGCTGCAGCAGCAAAATCCACATTTTTATTAATCCTGTTGAAAAGCTGGCTCACTCTGGCCACACGGTGGCGCCCTTGCTCCGGGTAAAAACCTGCAGCAGACACCAAACTGCTGATTCCTGCACATAAAGATTTTAGAAACTTTTAGTTTGTGATGAAAAGCTCCAAAAACCGAGACAGTTTAAATCTGTTCGCTTCTTCTGCCAGAAGGTTTGGTCACTTCAGCTCATAAAAGTCCAAACGTTTTCTCTAAAACATCAGCTCACACTTTTAGGCCAAAATTATTTCTAAAATAAACTAAGCATATATTCATTTTAATTCAATATGTAAAGAAATGATTTTTGTAGGAAATAAAAATGTAAATCATTGTAAATAAAAAATGTAAATAGTTGTTCATGTTTTTAAATAAAGATATCGAGTTTGCAAAACTTTCTGCCTGTTGTCAGCAGTTAGAAGT
Source organism: Xiphophorus hellerii (assembly GCF_003331165.1). Taxonomy (NCBI): domain Eukaryota; kingdom Metazoa; phylum Chordata; class Actinopteri; order Cyprinodontiformes; family Poeciliidae; genus Xiphophorus; species Xiphophorus hellerii. Next base: position 29,152,920 of record NC_045682.1, read on the forward strand.
GGATCTGGGTCACTGTCTCTTTAAAAAGCCTTGCTGTATCAAACGAGGTTTAATAAATGAAATAAAAGCAGATTTTGATTCTTTCAATCAGTAGATAAATCTGGTCCCATTTACTATAAAATTAAAGAGACAGCAAAAATTGAATTAAAAGAAAAATATGTTGAACTTAGTATTTTTTCTGTTGTAGAAATTTTTAATTTGTCGGTAATAATTTTGCTCTAATTAAAGAAAAATCAACAAAAAAACATAACTTCTCTTTCTGCAGCATCTGTTGTTTGCAGGCCCCAAAGAATCAGTCAAGGAGCCACAAACGGCCCCCGAGCCACACTTTGGACATCCCTGTGCTACATTATTGTTATTTACCAACTGAAAAACTTTTATGTCGTGATTTTATTTAGTTCCTTTATTTTCTTTATTCTTTATTAGCTCATTGCAGGTCAACATGCTAGCGATAGCTTTGTTGCTAATGTTAGCGTTATAACTAATGTTGTTTTTTCTTTTGTTTTAAGCTTTTTAAGTTTAAATGCTAAAACCTGATGTACAATAAGAACAACAGCAAACTTTTACATTTCATTTTGCAGAGATTTTATAATTTAGTTTAAATGTAAATCATAAAAAAACTAATTAACAGAAGGAATAAAGAAAGAAAAAACTTTCTTTTTCCACACAGCTGAATGCCAACAACACACAGGCAGACGTATGTGTGTTTCTGTGTGTGCGTGCGTGTGTGTGCGTGCTTGTGTGTGCGCATGTTGGGGTGTGTGTGTGTGTGTGTGCTGCAGGTGGCTGTGTGTCGCATTTCAACTCCACTCAAAGCACAAACACACTTTCTCTCTTCCTTCCATGACATCTGAAAATTCCCATGGATTACATCTAATTCTTGTGACAGATGGACAAATGGTGCTTGGTGAGTGTGTGTGTGCGTGTGTGTGTGTGTGGGAGAGAAAGGGAGAGAGAGAGAGCAGCTGGGAGCGTGAGGTAAAACCTGCCTCCAACAGGCGCTGTATGGGACTCTCAGCAGACACCTGTTTGAACCCCCCCTCCACACACACACACACACACACATACACTAACCCCCCAGACCCTCCACAAGTATCAGGTGTCCTGGCAGTGTGTGTGTGTGTGTGTGGGTAGGTGTGTGTGTGTGTTGAGCGAGACAGAGACAAATCGAGGAGGAAGGGCAGAATGGGAGAAAACAGCTGGATCAGCTGAATGTTTCCGTTTTCTGTTTCCTGTCTCAGATTTGTGAGTGAGAGCGGAGCGACTTCAGGCGGCCATCTTTAACCAGCTGAAACACATTTCTGTGTTTCTATATATAAAACAACAAAGTGTGACTTTAATTGTAAAATCTTTGGACATTGTTACAATTTCAGCCCACAGAATCATCAAATAATTTAATCATTGATTATTTAACTGGAGTATTTAAACTAAAGGTTGTTTACTGAAAGAACACACTCAGGGGTAATTAAACCAAAACTGTATAAAAACATAAACATTTTTACATTTAAGTGTCCAGCAGGTGGCACTGTAGTTTCTGTAGTTTTAGTTTGCTGCATCGTTCTAAGCATTAAGCCGCGTGTGTGACGTCATGCCATGAAACAGCCGGATAAATGATGTTTAATGTTGGTGGAAGAAGCTGGAATAATCTTCATACTGAGTTTGATTCTTGTTTTAGTAAAAATGAGGTTTGATTGAGATGAATTCAGACCCAGAGAGAACAGACTGCTGTTACCGCCACGAGAAACACAGAGATCTGCGACGATTTATATTAATATATCAGACAGATGGCAGATTGAGGCCTCAGCATGTTTTATTGGTTGGTTTTATTGATTGGTTTTACCTGGTTGGTTTTTATTGATTGGTTTTACCTGGTTGGTTTTTATTGATTGGTTTTTATTGGTTGTTTTATTGGTTGGTTTTATTGATTGTTTTTATTGGTTGGTTTTTATTGTTTGGTTTAATTGGTTGGTTTTATTGATTGGTTATATTGATTGGTTTTACCTGGTTGGTTTTTATTGATTGGTTATATTGATTGGTTTTACCTGGTTGGTTTTATTGATTGGTTATATTGATTGGTTTTACCTGGTTGGTTTTTATTGATTGGTTTTTATTGGTTGGTTTTATTGATTGGTTTTACCTGGTTGGTTTTTATTGGTTGGTTTTATTGATTGGTTTTTATTGGCTGGTTTTATTGGTTGGTTTTATTGGTTGATTTTTATTGGTTGGTTTTATTGATTGGTTTTACTGGTTGGTTTTATTGATTGGTTTTACCTGGTTGGTTTTTATTGATTGGTTTTACCTGGTTGGTTTTTATTGATTGGTTTTTATTGGTTGTTTTATTGGTTGGTTTTATTGATTGGTTTTTATTGGTTGTTTTATTGGTTGGTTTTATTGATTGGTTTTATTGGTTGGTTTTATTGATTGGTTTCATTGGTTGGTTTTTATTGGTTGATTTTTATTGGTTGGTTTTTATTGGTTGATTTTTATTGGTTGGTTTTATTGGTTGGTTTTACCTGGTTGGTTTTTATTGGTTGATTTTTATTGGTTGGTTTTATTGGTTGGTTTTACCTGGTTGGTTTTTATTGGTTGGTTTTTATTGGTTGATTTTTATTGGTTGGTTTTATTGGTTGGTTTTACCTGGTTGGTTTTTATTGGTTGATTTTTATTGGTTGGTTTTATTGGTTGTTGTTTTTGTTTTTTATTGGTTGGTTTTTCCTGTGTTGTTCAGAGGGAGGTAAACTGTCCACTGTTTGGTCTGAGTCTGCTTTGTATGGAAAGGCTGTCAGCCATTTTGAAGTTTCAGCTTACTGATTTATTGTAGGTGTTAAACATGACTGAGTAATGTTTTTGAACTATGTGTTTATTACATATACCTTTAATAAGCCCACAACTGTTATGTTTTCTGGTGTAAAAGTTTATTTTGTAGCTTACATTGTGTTTCAGTCGGAGTCTGATCAGGTCAGAGCGACTTTTCGTATATTTAACAGACACTGAAACATTGTTCTTAACCTTGGAAAAGGAAAACTGTATTTCTGTTGTGTTTTTCAGGAAGATGTTTGAAGTAATTGCTATAAAAGCAGAGGTTTCATAAATATTTCATTTAGTTGTTTATGGCAAATCAAACCAGAATTAATGCTGATTCTACTGAGGACAGACAGTGGGCGGCTCTGAACTAAAGGAACGATATGTTGTTGCATTTTAGGGAACAAAATGTTTTATTTTCCCACTTAGACAGAGTTTAATTATTTGTTTATTAGCCTCTTTTAATGCATTTTCAACATCTTATTAAATTATCTTAAGTGATTTAATGAAAAATCTGCAAAATGTTCCCAATTTTTGTCGTATTAATGGTGAGAATAATCAGCAGATGACTGAGGTAATCATCTCCATTATTTGTATTTTGGAAAGCGTTAGTCAGAGTATGCAGGAGGTTTGGGATGTGGAGCCGAATCTGTTCAGTTTGTAGAATCAGTTCAGACCCAAACTGAAGAATGAAAACCTCAGGTCAGAGGTCAGTGAGGTCCTAAACACACAGCGCTTCCTTCGCCTCTCACCTGAGCTCAACATGTTCTTATTAGAACAATAATTATCTGCCAAAACAGAAACTGTATCAGCTTCCTGTAGCTGCTGTGTTCGGCGCTAATGCTAGCATGTGAGTAACCAGCAAAAAAAGAGTAAAGCTTCAATTTTAACCTTTTAGTGCGGAGGACCTTTATCAGTACTCCCTGAATGAACAGGGAGGATTTCACACTACTGTACTCTGAGTAATTAAAGGAAAGATTAAGATTTTTTACACAATAAGCTCCACGTCTCGCACTCTGCCTCTCAGTCTCCATCATGAGGAGCTTTTGTGTTTCAGATCAGGAGGAATAAAGCAGCGAATCGAGCCTCAGATCTTTCTGGAGGGTTTAAGATGGAGGGGATCTTTTGCCTTTGGTGCTGATAATCGCCAGCGTCTCTCATTTCCCTTCAGCACAAAACCGAGCGCTGTCTGATCCTCAGAGGGAGAGTTTTTCCTCCCGGGTGAGAGCGAGCCACCTGTAAGCCCGGATTTAACCCAAAGCTGTTCGGTTCAGCTCCACTGGCTTCTCTCTGATGCTCACTGGCTTTCCAACTGCTTTGTTTTTCTAAGACTATTTCCTCAAATGTTCGAAAAAGGTTTATTCCAGAAATATGTCTATGTGTTGTATAAATATACCACATTTTATTTATTTATAAATGTATATTTCTGGGAACAAATTTCACGCTTGATTTAGACTGGCAATAAAAAGCAGCATACACTGCAAAAACACACAACCTTTCCAAATATTTTCATCAAGTTTCTAGTATGAATATCTTAGTTCCCTTGAAATAAAACTAAACTACAAATAACTTTTCAGAAAGAAATAGGAGTTGTAAGTCAATAATCTTGATGAAAAGATCATTTCATTTATAACAAGATATTTTTCCAATGTTATAAGTGAAATAATCTGCCAGGGGAACTATAAGTTTTTTAAATCAATATTAAGGAATTATTGACATAAACTCGTATTTTTTGCTGAAAAGTTTCCTGTAAGTTGGTTTTGTTTTATGGCGGTTTTATGTTGGCTCCATAGTGGCTCCATGGTGGCTCCATAGTGGCTCCATAGTGGCTCCATGGTGGCTCCATGGTGGCTCCATAGTGGCTCCATAGTGGCTCCATGGTGGCTCCATGGTGGCTCCATGGTGGCTCCATAGTGGCTCCATAGTGGCTCCATGGTGGCTCCATGGTGGCTCCATAGTGGCTCCATGGTGGCTCCATAGTGGCTCCATGGTGGCTCCATGGTGGCTCCATAGTGGCTCCATAGTGGCTCCATGGTGGCTCCATGGTGGCTCCATAGTGGCTCCATAGTGGCTCCATGGTGGCTCCATCGTGGCTCCATGGTGGCTCCATAGTGGCTCCATGGTGGCTCCATGGTGGCTCCATAGTGGCTCCATGGTGTCTCCATGGTGGCTCCATGTTGGCTCCATAGTGGCTCCATAGTGGCTCCATGGTGGCTCCATAGTGGCTCCATGTTGGCTCCATCTTGGCTCCATGGTGGCTCCATGGTGGCTCCATAGTGGCTCCATCTTGGCTCCATAGTAGCTCCATAGTGGCTCCATAGTGGCTCCATAGTGGCTCCATGGTGGCTCCATGGTGGCTCCATAGTGGCTCCATGGTGGCTCCATGGTGGCTCCATGGTGGCTCCATAGTGGCTCCATGGTGGCTCCATAGTGGCTCCATGTTGGCTCCATGTTGGCTCCATGTTGGCTCCATAGTGGCTCCATAGTGGCTCCATGGTGGCTCCATGGTGGCTCCATAGTGGCTCCATGGTGGCTCCATAGTGGCTCCATGGTGGCTCCATAGTGGCTCCATGGTGGCTCCATAGTGGCTCCATGTTGGCTCCATAGTGGCTCCATGTTGGCTCCATAGTGGCTCCATGTTGGCTCCATAGTGGCTCCATGGTGGCTCCATGGTGGCTCCATAGTGGCTCCATAGTGGCTCTATGGCGGCTCCATGTTGGCTCCTTAGTGGCTCCATGGTGGCTCCATCTTGGCTCCATGTTGGCTCCTTAGCGGCTCCATGGTGGCTCCATAGTGGCTCTATGGCGGCTCCATGTCGGCTCCATCTTGGCTCCATAGTGGCTCCATGTTGGCTCCATAGTGGCTCCATGGTGGCTCCATAGTGGCTCCATGTTGGCTCCATAGTGGCTCCATAGTGGCTCCATAGTGGCTCCATGTTGGCTCCATAGTGGCTCCATGGTGGCTCCATAGTGGCTCCATGGTGGCTCCATAGTGGCTCCATGTTGGCTCCATAGTGGCTCTATATTGGCTCCATAGTGGCTCCATGTTGGCTCCATAGTGGCTCCATGTTGGCTCCATAGTGGCTCCATGTTGGCTCCATAGTGGCTCCATAGTGGCTCTATGGCGGCTCCATGTCGGCTCTATATTGGCTCCATAGTGGCTCTATGTTGGCTCCATGTTGGCTCCATAGTGGCTCCATAGTGGCTCCATGGTGGCTCCATAGTGGCTCCATGTTGGCTCCATGTTGGCTCCATCTTGGCTCCATGGTGGCTCCATGGTGGCTCCATAGTGGCTCCATGGTGGCTCCATAGTGGCTCCATGGTGGCTCCATGGTGGCTCCATAGTGGCTCCATGGTGGCTCCATGTTGGCTCCATAGTGGCTCCATGTTGGCTCCTTAGTGGCTCCATGGTGGCTCCATAGTGGCTCTATGGCGGCTCCATGTCGGCTCTATGTTGGCTCCATGGTGGCTCCATAGTGGCTCCATAGTGGCTCCCTGGTGGCTCCATAGTGGCTCCATAGTGGCTCCATGGTGGCTCCATAGTGGCTCCAAGATGGCTCCATAGTGGCTCCATAGTGGCTCCATGGTGGCTCCATGGTGGCTCCATAGTGGCTCCATGGTGGCTCCATAGTGGCTCCATGTTGGCTCCATGTTGGCTCCATGTTGGCTCCATAGTGGCTCCATAGTGGCTCCATGGTGGCTCCATAGTGGCTCCATAGTGGCTCCATGGTGGCTCCATAGTGGCTCCATGGTGGCTCCATAGTGGCTCCATGTTGGCTCCATAGTGGCTCCATGTTGGCTCCATAGTGGCTCCATGTTGGCTCCATGGTGGCTCCATAGTGGCTCCATAGTGGCTCTATGGCGGCTCCATGTTGGCTCCTTAGTGGCTCCATGGTGGCTCCATCTTGGCTCCATGTTGGCTCCTTAGTGGCTCCATGGTGGCTCCATAGTGGCTCTATGGCGGCTCCATGTCGGCTCCATCTTGGCTCCATAGTGGCTCCATGTTGGCTCCATAGTGGCTCCGTAGTGGCTCTATGGCGGCTCCATGTCGGCTCTATATTGGCTCCATAGTGGCTCCATGGTGGCTCCATAGTGGTTCTATGGCGGCTCCATGTCGGCTCTATATTGGCTCCATAGTGGCTCCATGTTGGCTCCTTAGTGGCTCCATGGTGGCTCCATAGTGGTTCCATGGCGGCTCCATGTTGGCTCTATGTTGGCTCCACAGTGGCTCTATGTTGGCTCCATAGTGGCTCCCTTGTGGCTCCATAGTGGCTCCATGGTGGCTCCATGGTGGCTCCATAGTGGCTCCATGGTGGCTCCATAGTGGCTCCATGGTGGCTCCATGGTGGCTCCATAGTGGCTCCATGGTGGCTCCATAGTGGCTCCATGTTGGCTCCATGGTGGTTCCATGGTGGCTCCATAGTGGCTCTATGTTGGCTCCATGGCAGCTCCATGTTGGCTCCATGGCGGCTCCATAGTGGCTCTATGGCGGCTCCATGTCGGCTCTATATTGGCTCCATAGTGGCTCCATGGTGGCTCCATAGTGGTTCTATGGCGGCTCCATGTCGGCTCTATATTGGCTCCATAGTGGCTCCATGTTGGCTCCTTAGTGGCTCCATGGTGGCTCCATAGTGGTTCTATGGCGGCTCCATGTTGGCTCTATGTTGGCTCCACAGTGGCTCTATGTTGGCTCCATAGTGGCTCCCTTGTGGCTCCATAGTGGCTCCATGGTGGCTCCATGGTGGCTCCATAGTGGCTCCATGGTGGCTCCATAGTGGCTCCATGGTGGCTCCATGGTGGCTCCATAGTGGCTCCATGGTGGCTCCATAGTGGCTCCATGTTGGCTCCATGGTGGTTCCATGGTGGCTCCATAGTGGCTCTATGTTGGCTCCATGGCAGCTCCATGTTGGCTCCATGGCGGCTCCATGTTGGCTCCATAACGGCTCCATGTGGCCACAGAGACGCAGCCTCTGCTGAGCCGCAGCGTTTATTGTCAGGGATGTGCTGCCGTTTGACGCCTGCCACTCATTCTGCCTCTGTTTGCTTTGCTGAAGCCGTTTGGTGTTAGGCGGCCAGCCGGACCCTTACAGTAACTCACAATGACAGACGGAAACAAAGCAGCAGCAGCAGCAACAGCAGCAGCTGCTGCCGCTCTGTTGGCCGGTCAGAGACCCAACATTCACAGCAGCGCCTCATTCTTCCCTCTGGAGCCGGAAATGTACAACTTCTTTTTTTATTGTGGTTTAAGCCAGGAAATCCGGGGCTGGCGTGCCAGCCTGGACATGGCTGCCATTGTCTGGCGCTCGCTCACTGAATCCATTGATGCTCTTCATCCAGCTGTAAAATCTGGGTTGGGTACCGTGTGAGTGGGCCGAGGTGGCAGGGATGTTTCGGCCGCTCTGAAAACAGGAGAAGCAGGACATGCAGGGATAAAGCAACATGGCGTGTTGGCTTCCTGTGTGCTGAATCCCGGATGTCCGTCTGCGGCTAACCAGATTAGCTTAGCGCCCTTTAGGAGCCATGTCAGCATTAAAACCCTGAAGGATCCGATTCTCCAGCCAGCGCTTTATTCAGTCCACAGTGGAAAACTCAACCATTCATTCTACTTCTGTCGAAAAGAACAATAAACACTTATTACAACACAGATCATCTTTATCCACATGACTCAGTCAGTGACTAATGACGTCTTTCACTGAAAACTCAGGAAGCTTTCCTCCTCGGTCGACCCGGTTCTACTGGAACCAGAACTCCATCATCTGCTCCACCTCCAGCTGCTGTGGTTCTGACCCAAACCAACCTGTTCCCCTCCTGGCCTGTGGGGGCGCTGCACCAAGAACCACTGAAGGAAACCACACAAAAACCTCTGAAGACACTGAGAGCAACTTCCTGTTTCACCAGATGGAAACAAGATGGAGGCGTCAGATTTTAGTGTTGGAGGATTTCTCTTTAGTCTTTGGCTGAAGACCAGGAGCCATTTCTGCTGCTAGGTCTAGGCTAGCATGTTAGCTTTGGTTGGATTTACCCAGAATGCCCTGCGATGTAGTCCACTTCCTGCTTTTGGAGCAGTCTCCGGTCTGACCAGAGGTCAGAGGTCGATTAGCATTCACGCCTCACCTATTGCACATTTACGATGGTGGTATGTGGCCTAAATGTGAGAAAATTAAGGAGATTTTGTGAAATTCATAATAATTAATTCATAAACGTTAAAATGATTTTTTACTTCTCAGTGTTTTTCTCTCTTTAAAAACATTTTTTCTGACTGTATTTCTGTTTTTAGCTGCTCTTTGGTTTTTCCCTGAGGAACTTTGAAAATATTTTTTGTGTTTGTGATGTTTTTATTTTGTGGTTAAAATGTTTTTATGATCTGTGCTGGACTGAAATCTTTCCTGGAGTTGTGCTCCAAGTTCAGTTATTCTGGTTGATTTGATTAAACTCACTTTTACGGAGAACCAGCCTGGAAAGTTCAGGAAAACGTTGCCAGGTTTCATCAGGAAGCCGCAGAAAAATCATCCAGACAATCAGAAAACAGATTTCACATCAATCATTTTTTCACGTTCCCACGTCTGGATCAGACAGAGAACAGCTACAATAACAATAATAATAATAATAATAATAATAATAATAATACAGGAACCCTCATTAAAATCTTTATTTTATTGTCGTTTGTTTTTCAGAGTTGTGACTCGTTTGATCTTTAGTCCAAAGTTAAAACAAAAATATCTGGTAAAATGTGTCTATAAATAAATAAACAGATTTGTTGTCCAGAATAAATCATATTCCTTTAAAACAGAAACACTTTGACTAGTTTCAGAAGAAATCAAGTTAAATTGATCATAAATTTTCTTTCTTTGACATTTTTGATCTTTTTGAAACAAAATATTTTCACATTTAAATTCTGCATAACTTTGTTTAACTGTTACATTTATTTTATGTAAACGTTCCCTCGTCTCATTTATAACATAATTATTCAAACAAAACTGCCTCACGTTTCCCAGCAGCAGAAACAGGTGAACTCAGAGGTCAAAGGTCGAGTTTTTCCAGACATGGAAATCCTTCTCAGCAGACCTGAGCTTATAGAGACACGTGACTTCTCCTCACAGGTCAAAGGTCAGAGTTCAGCTGCCTTTGGGTGACCTGAAGACCTGAGCAGAAGTTAATCACATGGGAGGAACAAAAACACCGTTAATATTATTATTATTATTATTATTATTCTGTCCATTTCAATCATGTCTTTTATTTAAATATCTAAATTTGACCATTTCGATGCAGATGTCTTTATTTCTGCTTTTATTTTAATGTCAGTTACAGTAAAAACATGTTTCACTGGATTCATAGTTTATGGATTCATAGTTTATGGATTCATAGTTTATGGATTCATAGTTTATGGCCATGAAACAGAAATAATGACGTTTAATTTCTGCAACAAAATCTCATTTTTTTTTACCCCTCCAGGGGGTCTTTTGTGGCTCTAGTGTCCCTTATGTGACAGCAGGCTGACAGGAAACGGGGAAGGAGAGGAGGGAAGACATGCGGCAAATATCATCGGGTCCGGGAGTCGAACCCGCGACGGCCGCGTCGAGGACTCAAGGCCTCCAAATACGGGTCGCGCTAACCGCTACGCCACCACGGCACGCCCCAAAATCTCAATTTTATAGATTCAATAAAGTCTGAGCTTCTTCAGACTGGATGGATCTGATATCTAAATATTTAATATTTCTGCTTCTTTAAACTTTTTGAAAATGTAAAAAAAAAAATCACCTTCTTGATATTTAAGTCAAACCTTTGAATCAAATTCAACATATTTAACTTTTTAAGAAACAAGAATGGAACGTTTTAAAGATTTAGTGAATTTCAGCAGCAGGACGGCGAACGGCCAGGAAACGGCGACTGGGAGGAAAACATCCGAGCTGCTGGTCCAACCCGACTCGTCCCGACTCGTCCCGACTCGTCCCGACTCGTCATGATTCGTCCCGGTCCATCAGAACAAACTGAAACACAGTCAGAACTCACCAGGTTGAATTTTAAAATTCTGAAATTAGTCCAAACTTGTTCAGGTTTATTAAAAAGTAGAAAAGTTTTTAAAAGTTGATTAGTTTTGCGTTAAAATTCATGTGTGAAGTTGAGTTGCAGAGTTAACTGGTCCAGTGGAAATGACGACAAATCACTTTTCACCGACTTTATCTGGTTTATTTTCACAAAACATGGTGAAGCCTGAGAAACGAAGGAACCCCAGAGGTCTTCCTTGTGGTCTTCCTTGTGGTCTGCTTTGTGGTCTTGGTTTGTTCCGTCTTTAACAAAGATGAAATCAAACTGAATGTAAGGGGAGAACATTTTGGATGTCATTTTTAGTTTATGTCTAAAATATTCTGGTTTCTTCCATTAGAAGGAAAATTATGAATGAATTTCAGGGCATCGATGTTCAGATTTTCCCGTCTCATGATCATTTTTGTCCCAGACTTTTGGTTTGCTCATAGTTCCTGAATGTGAGCACAGAGCAGCCGCTCAGGAAAGAGAAACTTTAACATCCAATGAAAACAAAGAAAAAGGCCTGAAAATATCCAGATGAAGATCTTTGACCTGCAGAGGAAAAAGCTGAGCAGCTTCAGCAACAAAACTAACTGCAGCTGCAGCAGCCGGCCGGGCCCCCACCTGTTTCTGAATGTTTTCATTTTATTCCCTCCTGCAGGGATCCACAGGCTCAGCCGGAGGTACAGGGACAAGATGGCCGCCGGAAATATTCACTGAATCGTTATTTTCAGATATGTTTGGATACATTGAATGTTGTTGAAATTGGGGAATTTTTGTTCAATTATGTTTTGTTCTTTGCTGTAGAGTGTTGAATACAATCACAAGATAATATTAACACTAATTATATCATATAATAGTGAATTTAAATTTTTATGTGTTAATTTAAATAGTTTTTATCTGTGGTGCTGGAAAAGTTTGAAAACTTTCCTTGAAAGTCTTGAAAGTCTGAATTTGTGTGGAGAAACTGAACTGGGTGAGTTCAACTTTCTCCTGCATTTCTCCGCCTGCGGTTTGTTGCTGCAGTCGGTGTTTGTGGGAACGCGATGCGGACGACCAACTTCCAGCTGAACGAGCCAAATTAAACCGTCATGGAGGAAACGGGCAACAAACAACTCCGTTTCAACAACATAGAGAAATGTTTGTTGCTCCATTGTTTAGTTTGATTAGTTTTATCGATGTGATGGCTGGATGAGAGTCGAGTTAACACCACGGACACACGCTGCGCGTCCCGCCACAATGTTCCTCTGCAAGGAACTGAGTCACAGTTTGAATTAAAGCAGAACTTTCTGAGCTGAATTATCACCTAAATATCTGAGGAACGGGCTGAGCCGCAGCGGCCAACAGGAAGCGGAGACAAGCGGAGGTCTCATGTCAGATTAAACTGAAAAATGGCTCTGAAAGCTGAGATCCAAGCCAACCTGGAGGTGACGCCTCGGTTTAGATGTTTTCAGCCACATTCACAGAAAGCAAACATTTGCCACAATATCCGCTTTTTCACCGCAGTCTGAACGATTCCAACAATCCAGTGTCATTTCCAAATGTGGAACTAATTCTGACATCAACCTGATAGTTTTCAGAGCGTCTGCAGTCCCAGCAGTCCAACATTTACCTGACTTTTATGGCATTAGCTTTGTTTCCATGGCAAATATGCTCAAAACTGAGTTAATATTCCATTAATGTTGAAAAACATACTTTCTTTTAAAATTGTGGTGTTTCCTTTAAACTAGAAATGAAATTAAAATCACACTTGAATAAGTTTGATAAGTGGTAAATCATTTAAAAACACTCCATCCACTTCCTGTCTTCTTTTTCTTCTTCGTGGTTTCTGCTAGTAGAAACATCAGGTTTCTGATCACGTGACTCATGATGAGGAGAAACTGCGCACATTTGGCCAGCCGGTTCACTCATCCAGCCACTGGGGGCGCTGTTGTAAACTCAACACTCATAAATTGAGTTGACGGACATTCAGCTTGTTTGGTTGGTTTTATAGAGGATTTTTAATTTTACTGCTGAGATGTTTTCACCTGCCTTCGCAGAACATTGTAGCCAAAATTTATATTTCATTATGATTATAATAAAGTTATTTTTTGATAGGTTTGTATATAAAACTGATCAAGATCCTGATATTTGGCTGCTAAATTTTTTAGTTAATGCTTTAACAGTTTTAAACAATTTCGGCTAAACGTCCATTGACCCAATTATTTGTTGTTGTTGATTTTGACATATTAATAATCTGAATCTGCAGGCAGACTGTTTCTGTCGGCGGTATAAATGTGTCCGTCAGTAGCAGGTCTAATTATCAATTCATTCATTTCTTCAACACATTTCTGCAGTTTAAGTTTATTGTTTTATGGCTCCTGTAAGGAATCAAAGCAACAGGAGCAACAAAAAGTTGACAGAAATAATAATGTAATGAAGGGGCGGGGCTCTGCTTCCATAACTAACAAATAAAAACTGACAAACAAAACAAACATCAGGCAGATTAATTGTCTGTTTATCGTTTTGTGTTTTAATGCTAATAATTCCCAGTCAGATTGAGGCACAGAAACCGCTAATTAAAAAAAATATTAATATTAATTTAACATCTGCTGTGAAACTACACAGTGTTAAAATCTCAGGTGTAGTGTTAAATAAAGAGTGTGAGTGTTGTTTTGACACCACGCAGCTTTAAAATAACACTGCCAGTGTAAACTCCGTAATATTTGCGTTGTTAACTTCCAGCGTTAATTGGTTGGTGTTGCTTAAGCCCCGCCTTCGCGTGACGTAACGGCTGCAGAGCACGTTCTACCTTCTGTCGTCACGCCACCAGCCAGTCGGTCGGTACGGCTTCATTTCCACACGAAAGACACAATTCTTTCCTAAAGGTGAGCTAAATATTCATACATGACCATTGTTTCGTTGGAAATGTGCTTTTTGGTTTGAGACTTCAAAGAGTTCACGATATTCAACCCATTTTGCGTGGAAAATCCACCAAATTCAAGGTCCCGCCGTTTGGCCAAATCTAGGCGAACGGTAAGTTTGAATTGTGTTATATTTGGTAAGTGTAATGAAGACTGAAGCTGGTTCAGTTGTGGATAAACAATCACTCCAGGGTGTCGGGTTAGAACAGCTGATATATATGTTCAGGTGAGTTAGTGAAAGAAGAGAATGTCAGAGTCCAGAATTGAGCTTTACTTGGTTTTAATTAGCTCTGGAGGTTCAGCCATACATATAAGGGCACAGGTGTGTGTGTGTGGCGTGTGTGTGTGTGTGGTTTCCTATAAAGATAAACAAATACAAATTATGAGAATTTGTCTGTAAACCCTTTCACAAATAAACCTGATTTCCACAATGAATAAATGTGTTAATGTCTGACTATGAGAATGTAAATAATAATTATACATACATAGTAATAATAAACCCTGCAAATAATAGTGTCACACGATAAACATACAAGAGAAATAACGCATTTCAATTGCACATGGTAACACAAATAACAGCTGCAACTAATTAACCAGGCTTAATAGCTTAATGCTAAACGGCTAACTTTAGCTCTCAACAATACAAGTAAAATACAGCAAACGACCATAATATTCAACGGGACAAAGCACAAATACAGCTCTTAGACATTTACGAAACCGAACTAAGTCACCAACAGTATTACTTACATTCAATGGACGCACACAATAGAAAGAGGTTATGAACGAAGTCAGCCTTGAGAACCGCAACACTCAGATCCATAAACAAGCTGTAACAAATATGAACATGAAGCCACCCAGTGGCTGAAATAAAATACTGCACCTAAAATACTTTGACGAAGAAAACCTAAACTAGAGTGCTGAAAACAAATAATTAACAGTCTTTTGTACAGTAAGTTCTAGTTGTCATTTTAAACCATGTGTAATACTTGTATATCTGTATTATTTGAAATGTTGGCGATGTGTGTATTTAAACAGCTAACTTTGCTAACGGCTAGCCTCAGACAGGATGTGGGGATGTTTTTGGTTTTTTAAATTCCGTGGAGAAGTTGTTCATTTTCCGTAAGGTTACACTCAAAATAAAATAAAAGGTTTTAATCCAACATAAATGTCGAATGTGTACAACTCTATATAATTTATGGACTCATTGTCTGGTTCGTCAACTTTATTATATTTGTTTCCTTCCAGTTCATGCTAAATTAAATTTGGCAAGTGAAATCTGTGTAGACCTGAAGGAATCTTCTGGAATCTTGATGTGGATGCTGATATTTTTGATGAACTCCTGAGGTCTGCTACAGTGTCTTTCAAAGTTGTCACTAAGCAGTTTGGTAAGACTTAAAAGCATTAAAACAAGTGTTCCTTCTAATGCATTTTAAAAATATATAAATCTGAAGTTAATCTTAAGTTGTTTGCTAATGACTCTTCTAAACTTTATACAGTGGGCGCCGTTGACGAGAGTGACAGACGCTTCCTTCAGTTCTGAAGATGGGTCAGCCTGGTCAGTTCAGTCTCCAAGCTCAGCGATCTCATCTGCTACACTGACCACAGAGAACAACCAAAGCACAGAGACACGACTGGCTGAAGGACCACCTGACAGCAAGATGGCAAAAGATGTGAGTTGTGTCAAGGTGGGAAATAGAATGATGATCCATTTTAAAATTCATACCAGGATGACATATGAAATCTGTTGCAGATTGTCTATGTGGCTCTACACCAAAAACCAGGAGGGGAAGATGTATTAAAAGAATACAACAAGACCAAAAGTCTCTCTGATCCAACAAGAAGGAAACTTCTAAATATTTTAGTGGCAGATATGATCAAAAGTCATGGGTATGTACCAATAAACCTCAGCCTGCTGATTGGGGGCCAGAATTTAACCTTGATATTTTGGACTGGTAGTACTTTTAAAAGTTAAACATGTGTATGAAATTCATAGAAATGTTGGAATTAACTGAAAAACATAATTATTAACATAATGATTATTCAAATAATTAGTAATTGCTGAGAATGGGTTTTCTATTCATAACCTTTGCTTAATTGGTGTGAGTTTGTTTAACCCCTATGTGGAACAGGAATATTCTTATTGAATTGTTTTTTTTAGGACAGTCCATCCTGTCAATGTCCGCATCACCTATGCCCTGGGAACTGTCACCCTCTTTCACAGTTTGAAAGATAATTGCTCGTCAATTGCTATGAGAGTAGCTGAAGATTACCTTCCTGGGTCATAATTTGGTTGGATTTCTTTCTTTTTTACAATGTGGATTAACCATGTAACTGTCCTTTTGAATACAATGTAATTGACATTTTGTGGTTTCTGTTCTGGGATGGGAGCATTTCTACGATCCTCAAAGTGGACAGGGCTACCTGGCCTATCGTTTGAAAACCGTTCAGCGTAACACTGCAAGTGACTTTAAGAGGAACTCCCTGTCTGCTCATCAAGGCGGCCCGAGGACTCAGAGGGAGACCTCAACATCTGAACAGCTGTTTGGTGATGGATGCAAAGAAGCAATGTCCATAATGAAGCATGCATCAGACCAGGATGTTGTTAAGGGGAAAATGAAGGCAACATTTAAGCATAGACAGAATATGCTACATGATCTGGACCAGTCATCACTCATCTTGGATCACTTCCCAAGATTCTTGGATACACCAGGCTTGGTGAGAAACTCTCAGATTTGATTAACTGAACTTTTGAATTGGATTTTTTAATGGTATTTTTTTCTTCTGTTAGATTGAGCAGGACTTCATCATGCTCTTTGGAGAAGACATCTCGGGGAAGTTCATTGCAAGATGGCCAACGTTCTACAAACCGAAGGTCATCACTGTCAGCAAAAGCCTTCGACAGAGCGTTCACCTGGATGACCTTCTGTCTGCTCAGGAGGAATCAAGTGATTATGGTATGTATTGATAGATAAATATGTTCAACAGTCTTTTCTATGTATGCATTCTAAACATGGCTTGTTATGATTTTATCAGAATGGGATAGTGACTTGGCAGCCATTTTCCTGCTGGTTCATCTCTTGCCTCCAACTGCCAAAGGGAAGAAACATGTAAAAATTAGTGCAACTGAGGCAGCTGATCATCTTGTGAAGTTCATGAAGGTATGTTTTTGACATGAATTATTGTGCTTCACTTACTGTAAATTGATCTCATTTTTACAAGACTGTAAAATGTAAAGTCATTATTTGGCGTTATTTGTATTATAAATTTATAGTTATTTTTGGAGGGGATGGGAGAGATCAGGGTTAATTTTATGACAAAATGGAACAAAAAGTTGGTTATGGGAAAATAATGGCACAAAGAATTGTGTGAGCCCATTAGAACTGATCTTTTCACTTAAGCTCACAGGAGTTTCCTTGCAAGTCGCATCCACTTTTATGGCATGTTCACTTCTAAAGGAAGGTGGAAAATGTTCTTAATTTGTTGCTAGTGAGGGACTAAAACCATTATTTCTAATGTGCTGTCTTTTAATCTTAGGTGGGGACAAGCATGATGACATTCCTTGGAAAAGTTGGATCTGCACAGCCCTTCCTCCTCTGCGTTGGAGAGAAGAAGAGCCGTATTCAGAAGTTCTACATCATCCTGGATCAGAAGCCCAATCCTTGTGTGGCACAGACTGCAGTGGCTGCCTTCGATGAACTTTTTAAGGCGCACTTTGTGTTTGCTGTGTCCTACGATGCAACCCTCTTCAACTTCTACACATTCATCCAAACAACAGTTTATGGGATTGATGCGGCAACAACAAAGGAGAGCCCCAGAGTCAAGGAAATCAGAGTGAGAATTAACAACACTTACATATGCCAACATGTTACATTTGTAAGGTTCAGCACAGAAATTCTTCAACTCTTTTTCAGCATTTGAAATTTAGTTATGCTTTGTATCCAGGGCACAAGTTGCGTTTGAAATGTGGGGAACATATCTGTTCATCTGTTTTCTACACACATTCTGGGTTCAAAATGCACTTGATGAAAGAACATGGAGACACTATTACCATAGATTCTGTTTATGTGGACAATGTTGGAACAGATAGTATTGAGACCGATGATGTTTGTGCTGATGACACATTGAGTAGTACTTCTGTGCCCTGCTACTATTTTGTATGAGCTGTGCATTGAAGGTCTGTAATACTGAAATGGGTTTAATAAAAGTTGAACTTTCCATTTCTGTGTATTGTTTTGAATATTTTTTTACCACTGGATTTGGTTAATATTTACACCTTGTGGGGTCAATTATTTACCTTTTTAACACACATTATGTTTTGAGGTTAACACTACACTGGTGTTACTTTTGACATTATATTTTAACACTAACACCGTTGTAATGTTAATGTGACACTCGGTATTGTTGAATATTAGCAATATCTGGTGTTAATTTAACAAAAAATGGGTGTCAACCTTTTAACACTTTGAAAAGTGTTACTTTAACACCAGCTGACTTGGACACATATAGACACTTTGTGGGTGTTAAAATTAACACTGGGTGTTAATTCAACACTGGCATTTTTACTGTGTACAAGCTTTTTGTTCTTTATGTTATTTAATCCTCCAGTTTCATCCTGTTTCACCGGTCAGCACCGAACTGACCACTGACGTCCCGAACCGGAGGAGCTCTGGGTTGAAACCTCGGCGAGCCGCGACGCTTGGCGCCGTTTCACAATCTGCCGCATAATGCGACGCAGATGCGCGTAACGGCGCAGAGAGCGGGAATGTTCAGGCTATGAGATAATAGCGGACAGAGGCCAGCCGGCTCTGCCACGGCTGTGCGTGTGTGTGTGTGTGTGTGTGGGTGTGTGTGTGTGTGTAGAGTCACACTAAACCCACCAGCGGATGTTTTTCATCCTCTTTCCGCTCAATTACCGCCTTTCGAGGTCACAGATATCTGTCCAAGATAACTCTGGTGTTTTGGGGTTTTTATACTTTTACATTTCTGCTAAGTGGTAGTCACAGGGGACTATTTGTTTCCTCCCACAAATGGCCATAATGAGCAGCTCTTCCTCATAATGACTGAGTCTGAGGCCTAATGCAGCTCGTAAACTTTGCTGCAGCTTCTTGGCTGCAGCTTCTGCTCCTTATTGTTTCTTGGCTCTGTCCAAGTCTTCCTCAACTCGTGATTTTCTTTATTACATTCACAATCCTGAACGTTTTTCCTCGAGCTGTTTGTGCATTTGTTTGCTCATGATCACTTAAGTTTAATGGGTGTGTGTGTGTGGCAGAAGTGGAGAGAAAGTGTGTGTTAACTGTGTGTTTAGGATCTTCCTGTGTGTGTGTGTGTGGGTGGTGCATTCCTCCCGGGGACTCATCCGCTCTCCGGATCTCGTCGCTCTAACCCTGCCTTCCTGTTTTCTTGCAGGAGAAATGAGGCGATCTGATAGCAGCCGCTTCACCTGAAACATCCAACACCAAACGTCACGTTTCAAACAAAATGTCCAGAAAAACATCCTGCTGTACAAAAGTTTCAGGCTGCTGCTCATGTTTTCGGTACTTTGCTTCTGGAACCAGATTACGTTGTGATTTTTAAAGTGTTCTGTGTTTTAGAGACACATAGAGCCTTTTATAGTAGAATCAACATCTATGTTACCTCCAGATGATATAAAATGCAAATTATATCACACATGACTTGGGGTGCTGTGGTGCTGCAGCGGTTAAGCACAACCCACATATGGAGGCCTTGGTCCTTGATGCGTCCATCGCAGGTTTGATTCCCTTTGCCGCATGTCTTCCTCCTTCTCTCATTTCCCTCTTTCCTGTCAATTCACTATCAAATAAAGGCCGCTAGAGCCAATAAAACATAACTTAAAAGAAATTAAACTCCTGTCTCTTTAAGAATCTCCTGCTCCTTCTTAAGCTCCGCCCCCAGGAAGTCGTCCCAACATGGTCACTCTGAGCAGCAGCTGCTAACGAGCTCAGCTCAGATAATTGTCAGTATTTCTGAGGTTTTTGGTGGAAACGTTGTGCGATCCTGAAAATCTCTCCTTTTGGTGAAAATGTTTCATTTCATACTTGACCCCGTCCAAACAACAGCAGTCTGAAATTGTGCAAATATGAAGCTCTTTTCATGGAAATTGCATTTTTAAACATTTTGCCATGTTTGTCTGTGGATGGCGGACATGTTGGGGTCGACCTTCATCTCCGCATGTTTCTGAAATATCAGCTGACATCCAGGAAACTCAGAGCCGGTTTCCGAACTCCACTCTATCTTTCACTCTGTCACAAACTCTCCGTTTTTGCTGCAGTTGTTACACGCTGGCCCGAGTTCACCACATTTCTCACACTGAGCCAAATGTTAAAACAAAGAAATGCGTTTGGGAATCCACCAGCGTTTGCTGATACGACCGCAGGAGGCTGTTTCCACATCGGGAGAAAAGCGGGAAAACAGTTTGTGGCAGATTTTTGCTTCACATTCAGGAAATCCAAACCCACTAAAGGACAATCTGAGTGAGTCAGGCGGCTTGTTTAGTTTGTCAGTCGACTAACTCACAGTTCAAACCGTTTATTGATAATGAGGCTCATTCTTTCCACCATGAAAACATGTTGGAGACATAAACTGAATATCAATGTCAATATTTCTTTCACCTTTGGCTGATTAAATTAAGTCGATTTTAAGCAACAGCTAGAAAGTAGGAAATAGTTTCTGGAGGTTAAAGCAGGAAATACAGCTGAATTTCAAATTCCTCTTTATGGCTTTATTTCCCTCTAAACTGTAGAATCTAAATATAGATTCTCTTTGTTCCTCACATTTAAATTTAAAGGCCCAGCTTTGTCTGCAAACAACAAAGGAACAGTTAGACTGTGGAAAAGAGGCTTTCTGCAGAAAATGACCTTCTGAGGAAACAGATGTTTTTCCCGAGAGACTCAGAAAGAACTGCCAGATATTGTTCAGACTAATAAATGTACCCTGTAAAAACTAATTTAGAATAGTACTAAATATAAACCACTAAAATTATTTAGATTTTGTTCCAAGTTTGGTTTGTAAATGTGATGTTTGATGATTAAACGTGTTCAATTTTGCTACCTAAACATTTTAAATTAGATTTTGTTTCAGTCAAACGTCATCGTCTCTAATCCAGCACAGAAAACTGAGCCAAAGGTTTATTTTTGTTATATTTTACATAAATAGAAACCTGGTAGACATGAAGAGAGTTTTAGTGTTTGACCAAAAGATTAACGATGAATTCACAAAAAACTGACCTCTGACCCCTGGTCCTCCAAACCTCGGTCTGAGTTCGGTTTGAATGTGAACGCCAAGCGGACCAGAGACCGCTCCAAAAGCAGGAAGTGGACTACAGTGCAGGGCATTCTGGGTAAATCCAACCAAAGCTAACGTGCTAGCCTAGCGCTAGCAGCAGAAATGGCTTCTGGTCTTCAGCCAAAGACTAAAGAGAAATCCTCCAACACTAAAATCTGACGCCTCCATCTTGTTTCCATCTGGTGAAGAAGGAAGTTGCTCTCAGCGTCTTCAGAGGTTTTTGTGTGGTTTCCTTCAGTGGTTCTTGGTGCAGCGCCCCCACAGGCCAGGAGGGGAACAGGTTGGTTTGGGTCAGAACCACAGCAGCTGGAGGTGGAGCAGATGATGGAGTTCTGGTTCCAGTAGAACCGGGTCGACCGGACTGAAGGAGGAAAACTTCCTGAAAGCTGCAGTAGCTTTTATTAAAAAAAATGTTTCTACATTTTGTTTGGTATGAGACAAATCGAGCTCCTCTGTTTTTTTCACATTGCTAACTAGAAACAACCAATCAGAGCCAGTCTTAACGCTGTCAGTCACCCTCCTTGATTGACAGCGCCAAGCCCCGCCTCCTGGCTCTGATTGATTGTTTTTGGTTCATTTCTTCAGCATAATAGCAGCAGATCCATCTGCTCACAGATTATCTGTGTCATAATAAACATGAAGACAGTTTGAATAAATGTGTAAAAACATTTTTATAATCGTTACAAACTGCAGCTTTAATGTTAGAAGCAGATAAAACAGTCGAGTCGTTTCTGCTCCTGATTTTCTGCCCGTCTTCCTGACCTCAGTGCTTATAGTTCAGTGACAGCAGACGGCTGAACGAGGCGAGGGTTGATGTGTGTTTCTGCTGCTCAGACACTACTGAAGTGTCCACTGGGATCCTGAGAGCTTCAGAGACCTCCAGACTCTGTGGAGACACACACTCATGTTTTATTCGTGGAGCACGCCCGCATGGCGACGCCTAAGAAAATGGCCACCCAGCAGCGATCTGTGCGGCGGCGTCCTGCAGGAATGACTCGGCCTGTGATGTGGTCGCTGCAGCGCTAACTGACTAGCGGCGCAGTTCCTTCAAAACTGCTGAGCGCTTCAGCAGAGACGTGCTTTCTGCTTTACAGCCGCAATGAAATCCCAGAAAAACTAACAAGTTTAATGTGTGGCAGGATTATTGAATCTAGCTGTTGCTGCACAGCTTTACTTAATATTCATTAAAAAACAAACTGCTTCATATGCAGTATAACTGTTATTATTAAACCAGAGAACAGGAGTTTATTGTGATCTGCAAAACTATTCATATCCTTTGAACTTTTTCACTTTCTGTCTCTTAAAAAATATTTTACATTTCTAAAGCTAAAGTAAAACAGCAGAGTCTGTAATTAACTACCCACATTTTAATCGACAAAATCAGCAACATTTTCAATTCCAAAGCTCTTTTTGCAGCTAAATTATTGAATAAACACACAGATGAGATAAAAATCATAAATATTTATAGGTTCTGATCTTCAGCTGATTGGAGCAAAGTTTATCTTTGTTTCTCTGATCATTCATGGCTCTTTAGACATCTAGACTGTGGACGCTAACATTAGCGTTAGCTGCTACATGCTAGTATTGAGATGCTATTTTAAGCTAGCATAGCCATGTTGGTCTATAAGAAGGCAAAGCATAACCATAACTTTCATTTTTATTTTTAAACAATGCAGTCGTAGCATTTCCAAAGAGTTAGCTTCATGAAAAAGCAGAACATTATCTGTTTGAGTCATTTATATAAAATTCACTTCATTTTATATTTTAAAGCACTAATTCACAACGAATGTCATTCTGCAAGACAATTCATATCCAATTGTATAGAATCCAGTTTAGTTTAAATGACATTTGATCAAACAACCAAAGCAAGCGCGTGGCAACTACGGAAGCCCATTACTGCCATGAAACAAAAAATAATAGCTCAACAGGAAGTCTTCATTATGAGAATAAAAGTCTTAATTTTGACTTTCAAACTCATTATTTACTTCCTACCTCATAATTTTAAGATATAAAGTCATAATTATGAGATATGAGCTTCTATAGAAGAATCCTTAGAGAAGCAGACTTTATATCTCATATTTATGACTTTAACTCATAGTAATTACAATAAATGTCATAACTATGAATTTGAATCTCATTATTATGACTTTATATCTCATAATTTTGATTTTCTCTCGTAATGGACTCTACAGCTGATAACTATGGCTGTAAACCCATAATTATGACCTCTTGTTGAGCTTTAATTTTTCCTTTCATGGCAGAAATGGGCTTCCGTAGAACAACAGTAGAACGAATAACTCCCTTTTCAGGAACACCACTGAAGGAAAGACTGAAAGACAATAACAAGCATCAAAGAAACTGATGTAAAAATAGAGAGATTGTTAAATAAAAAATATTTTCATGTGTCTTCATGGTTCGAATCTTCAAATCCGTTTAGTTTGTTATGGATCAATGTGAGAATTTAAATCTTTGACCCGACTGAGTGAATCCCACAGAGGAAGAATCCGCTGGTTGATCTGACCTTTTCCTCAAAGTCGTTTTCTGGATAATTTGATTGGACTTTTGACCTGACAGCGATTCGCATGCTGAACATAGATCTGTAATTTGTAGAAGCAAACATTGAAATGCTGCTTGGTTTGGCTCAGTTTCTGATTTAGCTCATTTACAGTTAATTACATGTAATTTATGCTTCATTTACATTCCTGCTGAATGGGCGACTGCAGCGCAGTTACGTTTAATGTTTTCCTTCAAAACACACCCACACACCCCCACACACACACACACACACACACACACACACGCACACACACACCCCCACACGCACACACACACACGCACATGCACACCCACACGCACATGCACACACACACGCACACACACACACACACACACACACACACACACCCACACACACTGTTTTAGGGTAATGATTAGAGTCATCAGTCATCAGTATGAAGAACATTTCATCACAGCTGTTATTTCTTGAGTTTTAAATCGTTTTAAATCAGACGATAATAAAACAGAAGAATAAATTCACATTCGCAGAAATAATTATTGATATTATTGATAAGCACTTAACATTTTTTAAAATGTGCGTTCAGACAAGCTGCACCACATGATTTGATTTCATTTGTCAAACTATTGACCTTTGACCTCTGATCAGTGGAGGTTATGTCTGTTTTCTGTATATTGATATTTTTTCACTATTTTAATTTGTTAAAAACTCTTGTTGTTTTATTGATGAGCTTCTCCATCCATTTTCTGTTATTTGTTTTTACTATTATGACTATTGAATGTTTCTCTTTCCATTGATCATATTTATCATCTTTTATTGATTAACTTTGTGTCTCACAGACAAACTGAATCTGAATGTTTCTGAACTTTTCTGTAAGGTGTTGTTGGCTCTAGTGGCCTTTATTTAAAGTAGCCCGACAGGAAAGAGGCAGTGAGAGGCGGCAGACATCTGGCTAATGTCACTAGGCCGGGAATCGAACCTGTGACCGCCGCCACCAGGACTGAGGCCTGCGTACGCCGGCTCTGCTTTGCCCCTGCGCTGCCGCAGCGCCAATATTTCTGACCTTTCACATGGATAATCTTTTACAGACTATAAAATAATCTTAATTTCTCCTGATAACAAAACATTTTGTTCAATGTTAAATCATTTTCCAAAGCTCAGCGTTTTGTTAGTGTTGTGATTTATTGTCCTGTTTGTCTCAGCGGCGCGCTGTGACCTCTGGGCTTCCTGTCCGCCTGAGAGTCACATCAGTCAGTCTGGAGAGAAGACGGATCCATAAACAAGACGAGCCGACGG
This sequence comes from Xiphophorus hellerii, assembly GCF_003331165.1. Lineage (NCBI taxonomy): Eukaryota > Metazoa > Chordata > Actinopteri > Cyprinodontiformes > Poeciliidae > Xiphophorus > Xiphophorus hellerii. The sequence continues at coordinate 29,177,762 of NC_045682.1, forward strand.
GAATCTGGCTTTGACTGGGCCGCCTGCAGGTCCAGCTCAGGAAGCCGGAGCCGTTTTCACGCCGTCCTGCTGACGGGAACAGGAACAGGAACGGAGCGTTCTCATTTACACACAGCTGCTTCATTTTACTCTAAAACTCAGTTTAGCCTGCCAGGAGGGCTCACCGCGAGGATCCAAGACTCTGATGGTTAATCAATTCATCTGCTGATGAATCAACTATTATGATGATTAATTTATTAATCTGGTGATGAATCAACTATTCTGGTAACTAATCAGATGAAAAAGTGTCCATATCCTGAGGATTTGAGTTTTTATTTAGGTTTCTGGTCAGTCTGCCCTGATTGCTCCCAGCTGTGTCCTGTTCCCTGATTACAGTCTGAGTATTTAAACCCACCTGTGTCTCTTCTGTCTGTTGTTGTCAATGCCAGTTGCTACCAGTGTGAGACTTGTTGCTGTTGCTCACCTGTGCTGCCTGGAGATCTGTTTCTTCATCATTAAACCATCATTTACTCTTCATACTTGGGTCCACCGCGTCTACCTCATCACCACACGTCATGACATATGCTGCAGAATTTTCATTTAAGCATTTTTTAATGCATATAAGAAATACATTTAAACATGCAAAATCAGAAAATACACATTTTTGTAGCCTAAAATGCGACAACGCAGCATCCTTTAGTTCAGTGGTTCCCATCCTGGTCCTCCAGACTCACTGCCTGCATGGTTTAGGTGTTTCCTTGCTTCAGTCCAGCTGATTTCCACTGATGACTGATTAACAGGCGTTTGTTGAACTGCAGTCAGTTGAATGAGGCATTAAAGCAGGAAAACCTCTGAACCATGGAGGACAGGAGCCTGGAGGACCAGGGTGGTTTGTAGCAAAGGAGTTAACAATCCTCCAAACATCAACCTGTGAAAAGCTGTAACTAATTAATAACTGGACAGAAAAAGTGTTAAATTTATTATTTGTATAGAATTTGAACCATAAAACTGTCTAATGAGAAGTTTCATATGGGAAATGTTTAGTTTTTATGTAAAATGCAAAAGGTTGTATTTTTTGTACAGTTTTGATTTGATTTCTGCTCTGAACATGTTGATCTTTCAGCAAATGTTTCTTTTAGTCAGTTTACTCCAGTTAATGATTAATATCAATAATCAATTAATCTGATTAATCGTTTCAGCCCTAATGGGGATCCGTTTCCTAAGCAGGCTGAAACATTTGTCATCGTGGAAGAAAAACCTTCCAGCAGGATGACAGAGGCAGAGCCACAGTGGCCCAGTCAAAGTCCAGCCTGTGGCAAACTTAAAGACTGACCCAATTCTCAATTACCCACTATTTTGTTTTACTTTATCAAATAAAACCCCAATAAAACATGCTGAAGTTTGTGGTTGTGAAGTAAGAAAACACAAAAAAAGAAAAACATGTTACAGTGGTTATGAATATTTTTGCATTTATTAAATATATTTTTGTTCTTAAAGAAAAAAACATAAATCATTCCCTGAACAAAGTGCAGTCCTGAAGCAGTCAATCATTAACTGAACTTTAAGCATTTTAGAAGCATAAACTTTGACCCTGTCACCTGATTCCAGATCCTGGAAGAGGAGAGACTGACGTTTGGTTCTCCGTTCCTTCCTCAGCGTAACGCAGCGTGAATACGAATCTATAATCATGTCCCCACATGGCCTTTAAAAGGAATACACTGCAAAACAATACATCTTACCAAGTATTTTGGTCAGGTTTACAGGGCAAATATCTTAGTACACTTGAATTACAGGGAACATATCATGCAAAACCCACTTTTTCAGCCCTTAAATAATTACTTTTCTGGATGTTGAGTGTCAACAAGTGAAAAAAACTGAATGTATTCTCTCCGGTGATGCTTAGATATAATTTTTTTATTACACTTTTCAGTCTGTTCAGTTTTCTCCATTCGCTATCGCTGGGTTTCAGATGACGTAGCTCTGACGTCACCCAGTGCAGATGGAGGGCAGGAAGTAAAAGCAGTTTGTTTATTTGTGCTGATCCAGCATCAAAAAGCCTAAAGTCTGAGTCCTTACGGTTGTTCCAGCCGTTCTAATACAGAGAAAGATAAACGTTATTTTCCTGTTTCCAAGGTAGTCGGTCACAAGGGAGTTAATTTGAAAAACTTTCAGGAAAAAGAGGAGAAAAGTGGATCAACAATCTACAGCTAAAAACAGGAGGTGTGAAAACTAACAACGCCAGTTTGCAGCGCCGAGTTTCTAACGGGTAACGATCGCATCGTTTAAATAGTATTTTCAGAAATGTTACTGGACAGTTCCTTAGAAAGACAAGCATTCATATGTAAGATATTATTTTATAACCTAGCTTGGTTGTCCTCAGAGCGCTAATGTTGTTAGCAGCTAGCTCAGGGCCGAGTCCCGGACAGAAAAGATCATGTTTATTGATGCTAAAAAAAAGCTAAATAAATGAAATGTAACCTCCCCAGCCATACAGACAGAGAGCTGTGACTGTTCCCCCACACGGTTCATGTCTGACTCCAACACGGAGGTTCTGTAGGTCGGAGCGAATCCATGACCTGCATTGGACCTGAATCCTACAACCACTCAACATTAACCTACAACTCCTGCATGAATTTGGTTTACAGAAGCTAAATAAATGATTTACCAGGAGATCCAAGCTCATAGAAATAACATGGGTTAGCTTGTTGTTAGCGGTAGCATCGTTATCATAGACTAATTACTTAAATAGCACAACTCACTACTCACCCGGCAGAAACCAGTCCACAGCCGTTTAATGATTCTGTTGGTCCTAAATTTGACCCAACCTGAAACTAAATGATTTTATTCTCCAGGCTTTTGGAAACTTTCTTCTGGCTCGTCGTATAATTTGAGGTCTGCAGCTCCAGATAGTTAGTTATGTGGATCTAACTAACTATCTGGAGGGTAAATCCTCAAGATTATAAGAGAAGTCTTTTTTACAGAGAGAATATGGATCATATCCTAAATATACGCATATTTTTTTAGATTCCTCGTCTGTTTCAGCCCATTTAGAGCGTTAGCTGCTCACTGTGGTCCATTTTGCTCTGATTTGAACCGGAGAAATCCATTTCCGGACCTCCATCTGAATTGTCATCCGGGTCACGTGAATAACGTGCAGGAATAACATTTTCTTGGCTATGACGTCACCGCCTTTGCCAAAAAAAGATTAACTGTTAATCAGTTTTGTGAATCCGCCATTTTTTTTCCTCGCAGCGACTTTTAAGTCCAAGTTATACGGAAGAGGATTAGGGCCACCGAAAAAATAAAATAATAATTCTGAGATTAAAGTCAGAATTCTTTTTTTATTTTTCAGTGACCCTAATCCTCTTCCGTAAAGTTAAGTTCTGCTGAAGTCGAAAGCAGACCAGTGAAAATGTTGGGCCCGAAGTGGGTCCCTGAGGCCCGGCATCCTGCATGTTCTAGTCTCTCCCTGGTTTAACACACCTGGATCCAATGATGGATCACTAGAAGATCACTGACCTGCTGAGGAGGTTGTTACTAAAACCAGGGAGGGAATAAAACATGCAGGATGCCGGACTTTGGGCCCCACTGGGCTGGAGTGAATTAAACAGGATTCCTTACATCGCCACTGGCAACAGAAGTGTCTGGTTACATTTTATTTTTCTTTACTGTTTCCACATCAGACGGAAAATCTATTTTTGGATAACTTATGGACCTCCGCCAGCATCAAGACTTGGTCTGATTGAGGGTCGGTTCCTCCTCCCAGTGGAAACGAGGTCACAGCAAAGCAGTGAGCTGCTAATGACAGCAAAGCTAATTGTTGATAAAGAGCTAACGGTCATTGGTCTGGTTAGCATTGAGCCTTCAGCTTCTGTTAGCGCTTTGTGCTAGCTGCTAGCTTCATTCTTAAGGTTTAACCTCTGAACTGCATACTTTGGATATAAATATTTAATTTAATTTTGTTTTGCCGTTTTCGTTTTGGGAAAACACGTGATCTAAACGCATTTAGCGGCGTTCTTGATGCTCCTGTTGGCTAACTCCTTCATTAGCTAACAGGAGGCTTTGCTCATATTGCATTCATATTGTGGTAGCGGCATAATATTTTGTACCTGAAATGCTTGGACACTGTAGTTAAACTACACACTATGGTAGTTAAATGGTCTGGTGGACAGAGGAGGGTAGAGTCTCCCCAAAAAATAATCATAGCCAAACTTCAACATAGTAAACTAGTAAAAGTAAAACGTATCCATCCAAGAAATTACTCAAGACTAAAGTATTTGGTTAAAAGTCTCAAGTATTAAATAACTGGTCAAACATCAAGTATGTAATATTCTTAATTATCTCATCAAATGGATCATAATATGAAGTTATGTGGAAATGTTGCTATTTTAAAGGTCAAAATGAAAATAAATTATTTAAATGCCACAATTATAGAATAACAAAATCAGGAAAAAGAAACATTTTAGCACAAAATGTTTGAAACTTTAACAAAAACTGGAAGTGAGTTTGTGGTGATTTATTTGTTTGAAACCAGTTTGATCTTCATTCAGTGAAGTGACTCACAGTGAATCCAGAAATACTTCACAATCAATGTACCCAAGTAAAAATACTTGGTAAAAATACTCCTAAAAGTAAATATCTTTCTAAAAAAATACTCAAATAAATGTAATAGAGTAACTAGTTACTATCCAAAGGGTTTGCCCCAGTAAACCTGCTCAGCCCGGCGGTCGGGGCGCCGAGGCGTCCACCACTGGTCCACCGTGTTTTTGTAGTAAAAGATGTTAAGTAGACAGGAAATGTAAAAATATTACTGGGTAATTACATGTTATGGGAAAACATAGACAATGAAACGCTACCTAAACCCAGACCTAGTCTAAAAACAACAAAAGTGTCATGAAGTGCGGTTGAGAGGTGGTGAGGTAGACGTGGTAGACCCAGGTTGTTGAGTAAATGATGGTTTAAAATGACAAAGAGTACAAAATCCAGGCAGCACAGGTGAGCAAAGGCGAGGCGCTTAATCTCTGGTAGCAGACAAAGACAATGACACGACAGAATAGAAAAAGGACCCGATGAGGAAACACAGACACAGGTGGGATCAGTCAAGGGGTAGATGACACAGAGACTCTACTGAACACAGAAACCTAAATAAACACACAGAAAACCCAAATCCTCACAAAAACAAAAAAATACAATTAAAATGAATATCAATTATTTGCACTTCTGTTTAATCCAAATTAAGTCAGCGGCTCCATCAGGCCCCCAGGGCTTCAGGGGCCATAAAGGCTGATATTAACACAGATGCATAAATGTAATATTTGTTTATTGAGGTGATCAATGCTGCTAAATTTGATTTAATGGTTTCAGCATAAATTAAAAGATTTTAAATTGTTTAACATTTAATTTTAAGGGACTGGAAAGTTTACATTGTAAAAGTTCAAAGAAGAATATTCATAGTTAAACTGTTTTGTTACCATAGCAACAATCTGATGCTGTGAGTTTAATCTTTGAGTTTGAGATTTTGAGTTTGTTCACAAATACAAATTAATAAACTGTAATTATAACTGATTGTTTTTGGTTTGGCCAGTTAATCTACTCTCTCTCTCCCAGATTAAATCCAACCCAGAAGCTGTTAGAGATGCTGATGGTTTTAGCAGCAAGAGGGGCCCCTAGGTCAGATTCTGCTCCAGGCCTCATGCAGCCTTGGACCGGCCCTGCAGGATGAGTTCAATCTGCTGCACTGAGCAGAGATGAGCAACAAACTGGAGATTTAATTTAATGCTGCTAATGTGGCTTTAGTATCTCTAACATTTCTGTCTGTTGAGTTTTTAATAAGAGTCACAGAAACTGTTTTGGTTGCTCCAGTTTATGGGACGAGTTTCTCTGATCTCTGTGCTCATTAACTCTGTCTGGCTAAGTGGACAAAGCATTTGGCATGGTTTGATTCTTTGTGTAACCGTAAAAATAATAAAATAATATAAAACAAGCGTGAAGCGTGACTACCAGGAGGGCGTGAAAGTTCCTCACCGGGCTGAACCTGCATGATGAGGTTAGCGCTGGTTCATTAGCCACTAACACTCCGACCAACCAGAAACACAGACATGAACTTTATCAGCGCAGACAGAACCGGGCGCTGGGCAGCGAGTTGAGATGGAAACGTTGCACAAAATTATTTGTCCACAAAGATAAATCGTTCTCACCGCTCCCTCAACCCTCGCCTCTGAAAGCGCGACTACAAGCTATTCCTGGTTCACATATTGCTGCACAACCAGAGCTAATGCGGCAGGTTTTAGACTCCTACCTTGAGTTCACCAAAGAAACATAATTCAGAAACATACAGGAGGTTCATGTACATATCCATACAGGTCAGCCTGTGTCCAGTTTGAGTGAAAGGAGGCGCGCGATCCACTTTAGGTAAACTTAAGAGATAAAGTAATGACTCCAGTTATAACTCCAGTAATGACTTCAGTAATAACTCCAGTAATAACTCCAGTAATAACTTCATTAATGACTCCAGTTATAACTCCAGTTATAACTTCAGTAATAACTTCAGTAATAACTTCAGTAATAACTTCAGTAATGACTCCAGTTATAACTCCAGTTATAACTTCAGTAATAACTTCAGTAATAACTTCAGTAATGACTTCAGTAATAACTCCAGTAATAACTCCAGTAATAACTCCAGTAATAACTCCAGTAATAACTTCAGTAATAACTCCAGTTATAACTTCAGTAATAACTCCAGTAATAACTTCAGTAATAACTCCAGTTATAACTCCAGTTATAACTGGAGTTATAACTTCAGTAATAACTTCAGTAATAACTTCAGTAATAACTCCAGTAATAACTTCAGTAATGACTCCAGTTATAACTCCAGTTATAACTTCAGTAATAACTTCAGTAATAACTTCAGTAATGACTTCAGTAATAACTCCAGTAATAACTCCAGTAATAACTCCAGTAATAACTTCAGTAATAACTCCAGTAATAACTTCAGTAATGACTTCAGTAATAACTTCAGTAATGACTTCAGTAATAACTCCAGTAATAACTTCAGTAATAACTCCAGTAATAACTTCAGTAATAACTCCAGTTATAACTCCAGTAATAACTTCAGTAATAACTCCAGTAATAACTTCAGTAATGACTTCAGTAATAACTCCAGTAATAACTTCAGTAATAACTCCAGTAATAACTTCAGTAATAACTCCAGTAATAACTCCAGTAATAACTTCAGTAATAACTCCAGTAATAACTTCAGTAATGACTTCAGTAATAACTCCAGTAATAACTTCAGTAATAACTCCAGTAATAACTTCAGTAATGACTTCAGTAATAACTCCAGTAATAACTCCAGTAATAACTTCAGTAATAACTCCAGTAATAACTTCAGTAATAACTCCAGTAATAACTCCAGTAATAACTTCAGTAATAACTCCAGTAATAACTTCAGTAATGACTTCAGTAATAACTCCAGTAATAACTTCAGTAATAACTCCAGTAATAACTTCAGCAATAACTCCAGTTATAACTCCAGTAATAACTTCAGTAATAACTCCAGTAATAACTCCAGTAATAACTCCAGTAATAACTTCAGCAATAACTCCAGTTATAACTCCAGTAATAACTTCAGTAATAACTCCAGTAATAACTCCAGTAATAACTTCAGTAATGACTTCAGTAATAACTCCAGTAATAACTTCAGTAATAACTTCAGTAATAACTTCAGTAATGACTTCAGTAATAACTCCAGTAATAACTCCAGTAATAACTCCAGTAATAACTTCAGCAATAACTCCAGTTATAACTTCAGTAATAACTCCAGTAATAACTTCAGTAATAACTCCAGTAATAACTCCAGTAATAACTCCAGTAATAACTTCAGTAATGACTCCAGTAATAACTTCAGTAATAACTCCAGTAATGACTCCAGTAATGACTTCAGTAATAACTCCAGTAATAACTCCAGTAATAACTTCAGTAATAACTTCAGTAATAACTTCAGTAATAATTCCAGTAATAACTTCAGTAATGACTTCAGTAATAACTTCAGTAATGACTCTAGTAATAACTTCAGTAATAACTCCAGTAATAACTCTGTTGGGTTCCTCTGAATGTTTGGTTCTGCAGGTTCTTCATTCCCCTCCTGTGGGTCAGACTCCGACTCCAACATGGAGGGTTGGATGATCAAATGTTATGTCGTTGACGTCTTTAGTAAACTTGGGAATAAAAAGTTTCCCTGCTGTTACATATTCATATTGCTGCTATCAAACTACAAAAATGTGGTGGAGTGACCGCTCTGCAACTGTTGTTTTTGCAGCATAAGAGCATTTTGGTGCTGCAGTGTTTACATAGTGACAGGAAGCAGATAGTGTCGGGTCTCTGCGTCGGTACTTTGGATCCACGTGGCAGCTTGTTGCGATCAGCTCCCTCATGTTAACTCAACATCCTGTGTCCACACATTCTTCCTGGCCTTATCACACAGTGTGTGTGTAGACACTATCACAAATACTTCCTGAGGTCAGTAGATAACACAAACTAACAAATATTGCTTTGGATCATACACACACACACACGCACACACTCAGACAGCCTTGTACTCTGCAGACATGGTCCAGGGTTCAGCAGAGGAGTTAAACTTTAATCTGTTCTAAACCAGAGAAGTTTCTCTGTTGCTTTCTCCTTTTCTGAATCCATTGGAGATGCCTGATCGTCACGCGGGGGGTGTGGCTATTTAACACCAACAGTTTTCCTGGGGCGACGCACAAGCAGCATGTATAAAAATGTACTTTGTGTCAAAGGTTGTGTAAATATATGCACACTTTTTCACTGCCGTGAAAATGTGCGGCAGCCACACAAACTTTCTGTGGACAAATTCAAACTACAAAGCGTCAAAACTCACTAAATCCACCGAAATCTGACGACATTCAGTTATTTAGACCAAGAAGCATCAAACCCGATGTTTTTTCATTGTTTTAATATTTTGTTTAATCGTAAATGATGAAACTGAACCGCATTTATCCTCAGACAATAAGTTAACACGCAGACAAAATAAAGAAAATAAAAATAAAAGTATGTGAAAACCTCACTAGAATGTAAATAATACTTTTCCTCAGTTTGTGTCTCATAAAGATGTAACTCATCGGTCCGAGAGCCGAAGCGCCGAAATGCATCTATGGGTCATTTCATTGTCACTAAAATTGGATCAGCAGATTAACTCCAACCTGCTGATTAAAAATAATCAACAGGTTTGATTGATTGAAGGTGATCAGGTGTGGAGACAATCCCAGGTATATCAGTAGCTGCATCAAGGTGAGCGGCTACCTGAGGAGCTTTGGCTCTGATGGAGAACATGGAGCCATTGATCAGAGATCAGATTGATCTGCTGGTTTCTGAGCGTTTAGATTCATCCAGACTGATCATCCTGGAGCTCTGAGCAGAACTTAAAGCAGGTACCGGTACCGGTACCGGTCCAGCTGCAGCCGCCCGCTATGTGAATGCTCCTTCTGGACATGAAGCATCTAGTATTTACAATGATCGTCCACATTCCCACTCAGAGACTCTCTGACTGTCTGTCTGTCTTTAAATCCGGCTGAACGCTCTGCTGCTCTAACAGCCATTTACAGGATCTCTTTATTTTTAATTTTTTTAATTTGGATTTTTTTCTTTAAAATGTATTTTTATTTTTGTGAGGTGACATTATGTGTCCTCAAAGCACCTTTTAAATAAAAAATATAATTATTATAAACACTTATACAGCTTCGAACAAGGACGTTGCCATGGTTACTGCTTCACGCGGCGGCAGACTTCCGGGTATTTATACCAATTTACATTAAGATGCATTTATGGAGGCGACAGGCGGAGCAGCAGCTGCTCTGCTTCCGCAAATTAGGATTTAGAAAGGAAAGGTGCGCGGCCGCGGCTTTATGCATCCGATTTTTATTTTGTGCGCCTCACTTTCCTAAATTTTTCCGTGCGCCAAGTTTTAGTGTGAAAACTGCAAACTGTTTTATGCACGAGGCCCCTGTTCCTTATGTATGGAACACTAACCAGGCCAAAAAGGTGTGAAGTGTCATGTGCCTTTTGTATGCAAAATTATGACGTCAACACACAAGTAACTGCAAAGCGTATAAACCACCAGTGAATGACGGATCGTTTTCATTCAGTCAGTGTATATCTTGTATGAAAAGAACCAATCACAATCAAGTGAAAATACCATCTTAAGAAAAAGCAGAAGAAATCAGAACACTGCAAAAGCAAAACTAACTAGGAAGTTAGTTTTCAGCAAGATGTAGGAGTCTATTTTACGTCAATGATTCCTACTGACGGATTATTTTACTTATAACATTAGAAAAAAGTCTTATTATAAGTGAAATCTGCCAGTGGAACTAGAACTGGGTTACTAGCGGTTGCCGGGGTTGGCCGGGGTTGCCAGGTAACGGGCCGGGTTTGCCGGGTAACGGGCCGGGGTTGCTGGGTAACAGGCCGGGCTTGGCCGGGGTTGCTAGGTAACAGTGCAGTTCCCATTGGTTGTGAAATAATTTCCCAGTGAAATTAGAATTTTTTACCAATTTTGAGGAATTACAGACTAACTTGGTAGATTGTGTGTTTTTGCAGTTAAACTCTATTATCTTTTGCAGTTTTCATAAATGGAGGGAAATAATTTGAAACTAGTTTCTTTGTGATAAATGTCTGATATTAATGAGCCTAGAGACCAAAGTTAAAGCTGTTTTTATTTATGCAACACTAAACCAGTTAGAGTCTCAGGTTTAGATGATCTACCATAAATGCATGTTTTTGTCATTTCGAACCACGTTTCAAACGTCCTGACTGAGTCGGAGCCGGACGGAGTTGGTCCTGGAGGTTCATGGAGAGTTATGGCTCACGAAAGGAGACGGAAACACGCGTGCAAACTTCACAGCCCACACACACTCAGCGACTCGCTCCGTCTCGTCACTGCTGCCCTCTTAACCTTTAACCTCTTCATTCCTGTGTCTCTTTCATCTTCCTCTCCTTTCCTTATATTGTCGTTTGCTTTAGTTTTGCTGATTTATTTGTTTGGTTTGTTGTAATTCTCTTTTTTTCACTAAAAGCAGGTAAACAGTTACAAACTAAGGATTGGGACCAATATTGACTAAATATTAGTCTGAACAAATGACATAGAAAGTAAAAGTTTTCTACTAGTAACAGAAACAGGCTTGTTTACCATTAGTGGACAGTAACTGAATATATTTATTTGAGTAATACTGAAGTTTGTTTTTTGGAAACTTATGACTTTCACTTCACTACATTTAACTGTAAAAACACAAAATCTTACCAACTAATAATGAATTAATTTTTAGTGCAAATATTTTAAATAAGACAAATCTTAACTTCCAAGTAACGTTTCACAAAGATATGGGACTTCTTTTCAGTCAATAATTCCTTAATACTGTTTGACTCATAACAAGACATTTTCCTGTTATCAGTGGAATAATGTGCCAGTGAAACTATATGTTTGTTTTATTGATATTAACCTGTAATAGTTCAGAAAGTTGGAGGTTAAAAAACAGAAAACACTTTTATTTTCCCAGACTTTTATGTCTGTTTTATGTTTTGCTTAGTTTAAGGTTGATTTTTATTGCACAGTGCTTTGTGATTTGATATTTGTGAAAAACGATTTATTAATAAACTTTACTTTCTAACAGTTCAGCATAACACAGAAACTTTATCCGTCTGCTGCTTTGCACATGTATACATATGATATATTTTTATTTTTACAGCAATTTCCAACCCTGTGAACATATTTACTGGCAATGGCAAAAAAAGTGATTCTGGTAATTCAACCTCCGCCATTTTGCCACCATGGAAACGGTGTTTTGACAGCGATGATCAAACATCAAGCGGTTATTGATAGATTTATAATCAAACCAGACAAACTGAGAAAGATAGAGCAACTTTATTTTAAATTATACTTTATTTCATATAAAAACAAAACAATAGACAAATAAATTAGATATTTCTAAAATAATTCTCTGCTTAAGGACAAAGTTGGTACTTAAGAGCTTACAGGAATGTAAAAATGCAGGTGAATTTAAAATGCCAATATAAGAGAAATTTCTATAAAAAACACAATATACCAGAAATAATTGAATCCTGACAAACACAAAATGGTGGAAAGAGGGAGGATAAAAGTTTCCATTTTTATTTTCTGCTGTTTGTTTTTCAGACAGGAGAAATGTCTACAGCTGCTTGAATGAAGGTTTGTAATTTAAAGAGACAGGAGGCTTATGGGACGTTTGAAGGAGACATTAGCATAATAAGAGCCTCTTCATTTACACAGCGGCTCCAGCTACCCAAAGAGCTGCTCCAGTCTCTAGTCACACCCATTAAGCCGGCAAAGCCCCCATTGTCCGGCCCGGCTGTGGACCCGGCCGTCCCTCGCCACCAGATTGGGCTGGGTGAAGGGTTACAGTCACACAATGGAGCGCCCCCCTCCTCCTCTATTTGAAATCAATCACACGGCCCCCCATCAGCCATGACAGTGGGCTTGGGCCAGATCCGTTAACTGTTTGTCCTCCTTCACTGCAAAAACACCAAATCTGACCAAGTATTTGGTCTAGTTTAGAACAGATATCTCACTTCACTTAAAATACGAACTAACTAACATACAAGTAACATTTTAGCAACATGGAGTAGCTGGTCTTTAGTCAATAAATTCTAGTTCCACTGGCCCATTATTTATGCTTCTCTTATAACATGTCTTGTCATAAGTGAAGTAATCTGCCAGTGAAACTAGAACTGGGTTGCTAGGTAACGGACTGGGCTGAGCTGGGGTTGCTAGGTAACAGTGCAGTGCACTGTTAATTATCGACCTAAAACGAACTCCTATTTCTTCCTGAAGAGTTACCTGTAAGTTAGTTTTATTTTATTTTGAGTGAACTAGAAACTACACCAGAAATACTTGGTAAGAAGTTTTTTTTTTTGCAATGTTTTCTTGACATAAATCTCAAGAACACAAACAACACAGAAAGTTCACATCTCTGTTCAAATGGATAAATTAGCAGAAATAGTTTGTGGCTCTGGGGATTCGTCAGAAGTAATTTAATTTAGATTTCTGAGGTGAGCTCCTGTAAAAAGCTGAGAAGTTATTGATGTCGGACAATAACCAAGACCAAAGCAGATTTTAACGTCTCAAAACAACACTGCAAAAACACTAAATCACACAAAGTATGTTTTGTCCAAATGTCTCAGTACACTTAAAATAAAACGAAACGAACAAATTCCGTTTCCACTGGCAGATTATTTCATGTATAACAGTTCGTTTTACCAGTAAAAAACCACAACTTTTTAATCAATATTAAGGAATTATTTATTTGAAACGAGCGCCTATATCTTGCTGAGAAGTTACTTGTAAGTTAGTTTTGACTTATTTTAAGTGAACGATGATATTTGAACTAGACACTGGACCAAAACTACTTGGTAAGATTTAGTGTTTTTGCAGTGAACAAGTCGTTATCGTGACAGTGGACTTTTGTTTACAAAGAAACTGATAAGTATTAACAGAAAATGAAGCATGGAGGTGGTGCACCAGCAATAATTGTCCTTTGTGAAACATGCACAAATGTAAGTAAATTAAACAGCTTCATATGGAGACACCTGATATCTCAAAACAAATAAATATCTTTAAATTGTCCACATTTGCAGGAAAGAAGCTTATCATTATTTGCGTTGGAGGCGTGTCCGCCACCATTGGTCTTCCTGTGTGAAACACAGACTGAGAATGAAGCATTTCCTGTCAGAGTAATTGTCTAGTGCAAAACTTTAACTGAGGGAAAATGTATAAAATACAGTCCACTGGAATCACAGTAATGTTTCAGCTTTTCACAACAATTTATGCTTTTATCAGTCAGACAATCAGAAAAGTGGAAAACTTGATTGATTTCAACTGACTGTTGCCAGTGCTTGTACTAACAGAGGTGTACGGGATTCCAGTGCTGCTAAAATTTGTGAGCACTGTCTGTGTATACGCAGAAACTCCAGATGTGTGTGGACTTTTCCCATTATTTTGTTTTAATTTTCTGTCTTCTTGGAGCAGAAAGTTGTTGCCTTAAACAAAATTAAAAATGCAAACTAAAGGAATGAGTATTTATGGGTTTCACTGTTTCACGGGGGAAGATCAGTCATGGCGCACCGCCTCCAACCTACATTCTCTACTTAAATCATCCTGTTTTTTCCTTAAATATGAGACATTATCTTCACAAAATGAGTTGTTTTGACTCACTCCAGTCTACTTCTGTCTCTGTCCTTCTCATATGAGCCGTTAGCTTTAGCCTCAGGTGAGCTAATCTGGATTAAAGCTAATGAAGTTTCCTAGTGTTATTTACTACAGGTAAGATAGTAACTGCTTAAACTGAATCTCAAATTCAAAAAGACTCAAAACCTCAACTGTTTTTATGCTTCCATTTTCTCTGAGCTGCAGGTAAAATAAAAATTAAAAGATTTAATTTCAAGAGTTCTCAAGTAAAACTCTCAAATCGTCTCCAGCTTTTTTTCTTTCTCAACCTCTGAATAACTTCGGATACGTTTGGCACTTTGAGGTCAACATTTTCTCTCCTTTTCCCAACAATAACGTCATTTTTCTCTCATTCAGAATAATTTGTGGAAGTTAGCTGTTTTCTGTCACTGATATGTACATAAAATATTTTATTATTCTAATATATTCACAGGAAATCATCAGTTCAGGCACTTTGCTGCCATTACAGCAACTTCTTAGAGTGAGAGATCCTGAGATTTAAGACTTCTTCTTTTTTAAATAAGCAATATAAACGTAAAATATTATTATGTAGAGCAATTTATATCAACAATCAATTTCTTAACTTTTTATCATAGCAAAATAATAATTTTTCTTTAAAACGTCTTCAGGTTTGCAGCCCTGGTTTTTGGGTTGGTGAAGCAGGTCTGTGTCCGTCGCCTCTCCAGAGGCGAGAAAAAGCACAGAATGAGTTTGAGTTCCAGTGTCTTTCCTGCAGCTCCGCCTTGTTTCACCGTCAGCAGCCGGTTTCAAGCCGGCAGAGTTCAGCTTGTTCTCCTGAACGCTACATGCGTTTTCCTCAGCTGGCCTCAGTGCTCCGTGTGGATATAAATACCTGCTTCTATCCAAGGGCTCCCATGAAAAGTCCAATAAGAATTAAACCTTTAAGTTGGGAAACGCAGCTTCGACCGTCGGTGAGGCGCCAGCAGGAAGCAGAGTCTATCGGAGAGCCGTTTTGGGGTCGATCCGAGAGCGGACGTCCTGGTAGGCCAGGAGGCAGGGGTCGGTGGACAGGGTGTCATGCGTAAAAACGGAGTCGTTGTCGGAGGAGCAGGAGCTGGAAGTGTCCTCACAGGACGGCGAGTACTGCTCGAACGGCGTGGACAGGTCCAAGTACTGAGGGGGTCAGAGGAACACTGGTCAGGCTAGAAATCAGGAACTAATAATATGAGTGAAAACCACAAACACATAAATGATGCAAATTCCAAAACACAACTTAAAAAAGAAATAAACTCAACAGAAAAACTGCTAACAGAAACTTGAAGCAAACGCAACAAAATGAAAATCTTGAAATCTCAAACTAAATGCTGCAAACACAGGAAATGCACCAATTATGAAATACAAAAGTCCTCCAGACCACTAGGGGGAATCAACCAACAAATCCTATTTATTTATGGTAAAGACAGGATATGATGATTTAAAGTCAGGGGGCAGACGGAAGAAGACAGTAAAGATGTGTCATATGACACACAGTTTTTTACAGTATCGTTTAACGTCAGGATATTTACATTGATAGCATCAGATGCTCCAGACTCCCCCTAGTGGTCTGATTTGCGGGATCTTTCCTTTTGGTTTTATTTCCTGTGGTTGCAGCAATTTCTGTAATAAATAGTTTTATTATCAATTTTATTGTTGTCACAATAGTCCTACCAAATATTTTGGTAAAACTTTAAATGCATATCACAACATTTTTAGTTTGCAGAGTTTTTCTGCTGGTTTTGTGTTTTTCAGTTCTCAGAGACATCAACTTTGAATGGCTTCACCCCATCACACATGTGTAAAATGAGTCCCATAAGTGTTTTAAACCACTCAATAATTTGAAGAGTTTTGGATCGGCTCAGTTAAAGGTTGTAGCGGGTCTCACCTCGTCAGAGATGGAGAGCAGCGCTTTGTCCAGCTCCTCCACCAGCTGCTTGAACGTCGGCCTCTGGGTGGGAACAGCGTGCCAGCATTCACGCATCAGCGTGTAGCTGCAGGGAAAGGAACATTTCATCACAACATTACTAGGAGTGAAACGGTTAATCGGATTAATTAATTACTGAAGTTATTGTCAACTAATTTAGCAATCGATTCATCAATAACTGGAGTATCAAGACTCAAAAAAGCCATTTTATTAAGAGAACACAAAGCAGAAATGAACCCAAAACAGTTCAAAAAAATACACTGCCTGGCCAAAAAAAAAGTCGCCACCTACATTTAACTAAGCAAATAGGTACAAGCCTCCTATTGGATAAGTACTGCATAGGCCATTATCTTTCAGCTGGCAACAAGTTATTTAACCCCAGCTGATGCAATGAGTAACTCCTCATTTCTTAAACAACCATGGCAAAAGACACATCCTGTGGTCGTGGAAAAGACGTTAGTCTGTTTAAGAAGGGTCAAATCATTGGCATGCATCAAGCAGAGAAAACATCTAAGGAGATTGCAGAAACTACTAGAATTGGGTTAAGAACTGTCCAACGCATCATTAAAAACTGGAAGGATGGTGGGGAACCATCGTCTTCCAGGAAGAAATGTGGTCGGAAAAAAATCCTGAATGATCGTGATCGGCGATTACTTAAACGTTTGGTCAAATCAAATGGAAGAAAAACAACAGCAGAACTCAGGAGTATGTTTAATTGTGAACGCAAAAGCATTTCCACACGCACAATGCGAAGGGAACTCAAGGGGTTGGGATTGAACAGCTGTGTAGCCGTAAGAAAACCTCTAATCAGTAAGGCTAACCAGAAAAAAAGGCTTCAGTTTGCTAGGGAGCATAAAGATTGGACTCTGGAGGAATGGAAGAGGGTCATGTGGTCTGATGAGTCCAGATTTACCCTGTTCCAGAGTGATGGGCGCATCAGGGTAAGAAGAGAGGCAGGTGAAGTGATGCACCCATCATGCCTAGTGCCTACTGTACAAGCCTGTGGGGGCAGTGCTATGATCTGGGGTTGCTGCAGTTGGTCAGGTCTAGGTTCAGCAACATTGTGTGCCCAAAGAATGAGGTCAGCTGACTACCTGAATATACTGAATGACCAGGTTATTCCATCAATGGATTTTGTCTTCCCAAATGGAACGGGCATATTCCAAGATGACAATGCCAGGATTCATGGGGCTCACATTGTGAAAGAGTGGTTCAGGGAGCATGAGACATCTTTTTCACACATGGATTGGCCACCACAGAGTCCAGACCTTAACCCCATTGAGAATCTTTGGGATGTGCTGGAGAAGGCTTTGCGCAGTGGTCAGACTCTCCCATCATCAATACAAGATCTTGGTGAAAGATTAATGCAACACTGGATGGAAATAAATCTTGTGACACTGCAGAAGCTTATTGAAACAATGCCACAGCGAATGCGGGCTGTAATCAAAGCTAAAGGCGGTCCAACAAAATATTAGAGAGTATGACCATTTTTTGGTGGCGACTTTTTTTTTGGCCAGGCAGTGTATAAACATTTTGCACTCAAGACTAAAATAAATAAACTCTGTCGGCAAATATCTTGTAGACCCGGTTCTACTGGAACCAGCTGCTGTGGTTCTGACCCAAACCAACCTGTTCCCCTCCTGGCCTGTGGGGGCGCTGCACCAAGAACCACTGAAGGAAACGACACAAAAACCTCTGAAGACATTGAGAGCAACTTCCTTCTTCACCAGATGGAAACAAGATGGAGGCGTCAGATTTTAGCATCTTTAGCTAAAGACCACAAGCCTTTTCTGCTGCTAGCGCTAGGCTAGCACGTTAGCTTTGGTTGGATTTATCCAGAATGCCCTACGCTGTAGTCCACTTCCTGCTTTTGGAGCGGTCTCCTGTCCGCTTGGCGTTCACATTCAAACCGAACCAGAGTTCACTTCAACCAAACCCAGACCGAGGTTTGGAGGACCAGAGGTCAGAGGTCGATTAGCGTTCACATCTCACCAACCGGACTGGAGTTTCTGGACAAAACCCGAAACCTGTTGCGTTAGGATGGAAGACTTTCTGACTTACAGTTCATGTGTGCAGTTGGACGGCTTGTCCATGCGGTGACCCTCCTTCAGCAGCTTAAAGAGCTCCTCCACCGGGATGCCGGGGTACGGCGAACCACCCAGCGTGAAAATCTCCCACATCAGGACGCCGAACGACCATCTGAGAGAGAGATGGTCAGACCACCGCGTTAGCTCCGGTTCCATCAGAACCCAGCGGTTCTGGAAGAGGACAAGATGAACTCACACGTCGCTTTGGTGGGTGTAGACTCTGTCAAACAAAGCTTCTGGTGCCATCCATTTCACCGGCAGCCGGCCCTGCAGAGACACGTTAGCCACCGAGTCAGTGTTTCACCAGCCAGCATCGCTTTGGAGAATTAAGATGACTGATTTACTTTCCTTTCTCATTGCCTAAATATTCTCCTCTCCTGCATCATAAACCTCTTTCTGTCTTCCCTTCCTTATGTCCTTTATCTCCTCCCTCCTCTTCCTCCTGTCTCCTTCCTCATTTCTCTTGTTTCCTTCCTTCATCACTACATCCAGTCTTTGCTTGTTTCCTGCCTTCCCTTCTTTGGATCCCAACTATGTCCCTTCCTTTGTATTGCTTTTTGTGTCGTGAAAATGAAGCCAATTTATTTAAGTAAGTTTTTTCCTTACCATTTTTTTCCCTCTTTCTTACGTCTTTGAATCCACATCAAAATAAGCAGGAAACCAACAACTTTCACCACCTTTCAGCCAACCTGAAGAACTTTACCAAGTCCACCTGTCTTTTACAGGAGTCAACTCACATTGGTGGTTTTCTTGTAGTAGTCAATCTGGTGGACGCCTCTGGCCAGGCCGAAGTCTGCGATCTTCATCACATTGTCCTCCGTCACCAGGACGTTCCTGGCTGCCAAGTCCCTGTGGATGCACTGCAGAAACAGACAGAAAACAGACTTGACTTCATGGCCAGACTCTCGGTTCTGTTCCTTTAGCTGCTCGTCTGTAGTAACAGGGTTTCTGCCGGTTTCACCAGCTCAAATTTAAAACTTTTTAAGACCATTCTGAATAAAATTGAAATTTCCACGGAAATGTATGAACTGTGTCCAGCCAACCGGCGATAAATTTGCATTTACCCATGATACATGCAAAAAAGCTAGCCAGCTAGCTAGCAAGGTTATATTAGCAGCTAGTTAGCGGTAGCTTTTCAGAATGCTATGAAGACTTTTCTCAGACGTTACTGAGAAAACAACATATTAGATTTAATCGTTCTAACTCAAAAAAACAAATCCTGTGATTAACATATTTAAGGCTAACTTACTTTATTTTTGTGAATTTAGGACATTTTAAGGCCTTAATTGAAGGATGCATAATCACCGATTTTGATTCTGTTCTGATTTTCACAGAATAAACTTCACAAGAGGGCAGAAAAATGTTTTTCTTTCTGCTTTTAGAGTCATGAAAGCTTTCGGGTAAGTCTAGGTTGTTATTTCAAGGCATACGGTAAAACATAATTGCACATTCTCTGCCCAAATGAAAAGACTGGTAGTCTAAAATCAGCGCACAGGGCCTCATTGTAGTGAATTCCACAAAAATAAAACTGTCTTTATATAGAAATCCTGGAGTTTAAACCAACCCTTCAGGAAGAGGGGAAAAAAGAAAGCAGTGTTTGCCCACATTCAACGTATGTCATTAAGTTTATTTTGGTTTTCATTGGAAATAGTCGCGGGATTTGTGGGGAGCTGCAGAACGAACCGCTCTGGGTTTGTGGGTCTCCCCATAATTTTGGGTTAGTTTCAGACTCTGGCATTCAGCAGAGCCAGAAACTTGATGCCAGACGACGGCTCTGCTCCGCTCGCCTGTTTGCTAACGGATTTATGGCGACGTTAGGAAGGACAAAGCCCTGCAAGCCGAAGGGACAGGCAGATGGAGAGTAAACAGGACCGAAGCTGCGGCAGCTCGCTGCTCAGGAATGCCGCTCCGAGACACCGGCTGGCACAGACAAAGAGACGTGTTGATAAGACGCACTCACAGACAGAGTGCATGCTGGGAAAATGAAAGAAACTGAAAAATGGGGTGAAGGGAGCAAAGAGTAGAAAGAGAAAGGGATGACAACAGCTGGTCCCGCCGGCGGGATTCAGAGTCAAAACGCCGTTTAATGAAGGAACCGCAAACCAATCAGCTCTTCACATCCACTGGTGATGCTAAACACAGTTAGCATCACAGACCATAACAATGTACTTCTCTTACTTTTATGGGTTTAACTATGAAGGAGAAATGTCATTAAACAGATTGTGAAGCACTGTAAGCCCCACCAGTGTAATCAGATTACTTAGACCATCAAATGTGCAAAAAACTGTTGATTCATGTAAGTTTCACTATATTCTCACTCTATATAGTGAACTATATTTCACTATATTCTCACTATAAAAATACTAAATCTTACCAAGTATTTTTTTGGTTTCTAGTGCAAGTATTTTATTTGACTTGAAATAAGATAAAACTGACTTAGAAGAAAGTTTTCAGTAAAAAATGGAGCTTATTTTAAGTCAATATTTCTTTAATAATGATGAAAAATCTTTGGCAGATTATTTCACTTATAGCATGGGGAAAATGTCTTTTTATAAGTGAAATAATCTGATTTTTAATCAATATTATTGACTTAAGTTAAGCTCTGATAACTTGCTGAAAAGTTAGTTTTGTCTTAGTTCTAGTTCCTTAAGTCACTGACACTATAAACTGGGCTAAAATTACTTGGTAACATTTTGTGTTTTTGCAGTGTTATTGTGCAGCAGCCATTTTGAAATTTAACTTGGAACTGCATGGAGAGCTGTGACTCATAAATTACAACTACAACAAACTAGAGATGCACTGAGAAACTGAGCGGGGACCAAAGAAAGACCCATTTTAGCTCGACCTGCCTTGACCAGTAGCTAGGGTGTAGCTAGCACAGCTAAGCGCTAACAGGCTACACTCACAGCAGCCTGTTACTCAACAAAGAAAATGTGTTTTTGTTTTTAGAAAGTGATGTCAGAAGCAGCCAGAATGTGTGCAGGAAGCCATTTGAAAGGAAATTATTTGCTGCAGTCATGTCTGCCATGTTTTTAGGCAGCTATCAGAAGGACAGCAGATTTTAAGAAGAATAAGCTTATTACCACAAAGTTTATCTGGATTATCCTTCCTATCTTCCAACCTCTTTCTGTCATGGATCGTCCTGCATTTGGAGATGTTGGCTAACTCTACAAACTCCAGATAACACACACAGAATGACGTTTACAGTTGCTAATGCTAACTTTGCTAACATGCTAAAGTCATTTTTAATAGAGACCTCTCTCTCACACAAGTTGTGCACCGTCTCTTCAGCACTTAGTATCAATAAATGATGTTCAGAACAAGAAGTTTAGGGAAAATAATGTAAATGCTTTGATTATAGTGACAGAAAAATTAAACTGGCTAAAACCTGTTTAAGCAGTCGGTCTAATAGAAAAACAACAGACCTCAGGAATCAGTCACAAAGCTCTTTTTGTGAATCAATATCCTGGCAGGGAAACAGTTCCTCCTCCAAGCATCTTAACAAGCTTAAATTTCTGATTTACCGTCTTATTCAAGAAAAAGAAAACGGCCTAAGCTGAAAACCTGAGAGTTCTTCCTACAATAGTCAACACGCTGAATGTGCTATCTTCACAAATTTACCAAAACTATAAAGATGCAACAAAATAAGAGACGCAACTATAAATCAGGAGCCAGGTAATCATCCTGCAGTGCTTCTTTAAATTGATAGCTCAACGTTTAGCATCCATAAAGTGCTTGTTGAGGGAATTACAAGCACTCGGATGTCATTCCCACTCTTTCAAGTGAACCCACCCTTTTAGAGGCCAGGTACTCCATCCCTCGGGCCACCTGGTAGGCACAGGAAAGCAGGTCTTTGAAGGTGAGCTGCTCCTCAGGCACTTTAGTCACATCAAAGGTGTAATCCATGCCTGGAGGCCGCCTAGCCCGCAGGTACTCCCTCAAACTGCCTTTGGAGGCGTACTCCACCAGCACGTACAGGGGGCCTGTGGAGGGGGAATAAAACAGGATGAAGGGCCGTTTGTTGTGACTGCAGCCTCGGGGATTGGGATCACTCAAGTTGAGACAATAAATTAGGTTTTAGGAGACAGGAAGACTATTAGAAGCTCACCATCCTGTGTGCAGACCCCCAGCAGGTTGATGATGTTCTTGTGCTTGTCCATTACTTTCATCAGCTCCATCTCTGAAATGAGGTCTGCAAGGTCCTTGTCTGTGGCGTCATCTGAAGAACAGGCCATGTCGTTTAGACCGACAGAAAGCAGAAAACTCATCAATTACTTTTATTTCTTTATTTTCACCTTTGAGCATCTTGACCGCTACAGTGGTGGCCTGATCCAGGAAGTCCTTGTTGATGCCAAAAGCTTCGGCTCTGACCACCTGACCAAAGCAGCCCTCTCCAAGAGGTTTTCCCAGTGTCAAGCTAGAGAGAGAAAATAAGTATGTTGAAATGAGAATTGTACAAATCCATAATTTGAACCTTTGGTTTCTTAAACTATAGGTTGGAGAGAGCCAAAAATATCCTGCAGGCTTTTTATTTTAGGTCCCCACACGATTCGATAGCTAAACCTTTTACTGAGTCTGGATCCCAAAAGCCAAATGAAACCTCAATACCCTCAAAACCTTTTAGGATTTCAGGACACAACCTTTCAAAGACACCTCACTGTTACAGGATATCAAATGTTTTTATGTGAGAAAAGAAGTGCAGATGACTTACTTCTCCCTTGGGAACTCCCAGTCTGGATCGTACGGCAGCTCAAACTCCATAACGCCAGCTAGCATTGGCGAACAGCCGGACGAGAGTCGAGCCACCCTCATCAGAGATGCACTGGACTTTCCAGACGAGTTGGACTCCACTGAATACTTTACAAAAACAGATTAAAGTTTAACAACCTTCCTTTTGGATCATACATTTGTTTCTATAGACGAAGCTGAAGTATATCCACGTTTCTCCCAGTGTATCATCAGCCTGGCAGCCCCCCAGGCTTAGCATCATTGGCTTAGTTCATATATTGTTTTTTATCCACCAGTAAC
>NC_045682.1:29201148-29266148 GCF_003331165.1 Xiphophorus hellerii
AGTAAAGACGGATTGAGCTAGGTTTAGATGACTGTGTCGTCCCTGCAGCTGCCCGTTGGCCTAACACATTATTTCCAGATCAGTCACCTCCAAATGTTTGTAGCATTAAACATTTTTTAACACAAAAACACGGTGGACTGCTCTAGCGCCACCTACCACTGGGCTTAGCAGGTTTTCCAGAGGAAACCCTGGATATCTTATGAACCTTCAGAGTTCATAAGATTAATAAGCCTAATTATGCATTAAGTTCTTTATTTATTTAAGTAACGGTACAGATTGAACCAGTATAGATAAAAAGTCCAGATCAGGTCTGTTGGGGTGTAAAACTGGTAAAGAAGGACTTCCTTCACTGTGATTACGAAGCGTTGTACCTGTCTGCGCAGAGGGAACTTGGAGAGCTTCTGGACAGGAAGTGCGTCGAAAGGCTCCCTTCGTGGGTGAACCTGCATCCGGCACAACACCACAATGATGATGGCCATGATCAGAGCCACGAAGCCACAGGCGTAGATGATGATGTCGGTGTACTTGGTCTCCATGGTCTCCATGGACTCAGCTGCTTCTTCTTCTGCAGGAACAAGAATATAGATAGACTTCATCAGGAGGAATTAATTAGGTTGAGAAACACATTTCAAACAGCTGGAGGCGATAATGCTGCTGAGGGGGATCCTGTTCTCTGGTTCTTAAAGTGTAAAGTGACAAAAATCTGCTCTACAGATGAGAGTTTTATGGATTTTACTCAAGACATCACTATGACCATAAAACATCTGCATGATGGTTGTTTGGACTCCTCTGGCAACATTCAGATAAAGAAAGAGTCTCTTTGGGAACTTGACCTTTGACCTGACTCTTGTTCATTTTGTTCTGGACAGCCACACTACAGCCAAGTTCTCAGCACCAGAAGCATGTTGGTAACATTTGAATAAATAAGACTCTGTTAGTTATGCTTTTATTTAATAAAAATGTGACTAAAAACAAAGCAGTGTTTTCTACAGCAGTTATATTTGTGGTTGATCCAGGAAGTGTTTTTCCCTTCCTTTGAACCTCTATCTGTCCTGCCAGATGCCTCATTCGGAAACATTTTTAAGAAAACTTTGACTTGATGTGCAAACTAACAGAGACTGCTGTCACAGTTTTTCAATCTTTATTACATTTCTGGTGACATGAGGCGTGCAAAACATCTTAAGAAGATTTAGTATAGCTTGTTAAGGAAATGTAAAATCAATTTAATGTCTCTGTTGAAAGACCAGCATCAGCTTTGACAGGTCAGATTTTTATGAAAACAAAACTGAACCAGCCAACAGAACAGTTATTGGTGCATCTCCAGTTATTTCTTTGGTTTCTGTAATCAATGCCGACCAATCAGGACTATTCTATCTTAAAGAGACAGGAGAAGAAGAGGCTGGGCCTGCAGCAACCCACAATGTGAAGATAGTATGCATCTTCTCGCTTATAATGGTGCAATGCCCTATTATTAAATGATGACCATTTATATAAGCATAATCAGAGCTGTTTAGTGAAATGAAAACTGATTTAGTTCCTTTTTTACCTGAAAGCACGGTGAGCCAGGCCGACTGGTAGGCAAAGCCGATTGAATTTCCAGCCAGGCAGGTGTATTCTCCTGCATCCTCCATGGTAACTTTAGACAGGTAGAGCACCTCTACCTCGGACATGTTCAGACTGCCAGTCTACCAGACATAAATTACAGAAGGTAAGCATCAAAACCTCGTGTCTATGTTTGATCATATTTGACTGATCTCTGTCCGTTCAGCGGTGGATGCAAACCTTGAGGACCTGAACGTAGGGAGTCCCATCAGGACCGTAGCGGCTGCCGTTCCTTTCGACGTGTTTGAGCCACTGAATGTGAGGCTGAGCGTCGCTGTAAACCTTGCAGTGGAACTGAACATCGTTGCCCACCACCGCTGTGGTGTTGGCAGGTAAACCAGCTTGCAGGATGGGCCTGTGGGGGGAGCGCTCTGCATGAAGACAAAGCAGGAGAAAGGACTGAGTAAAGGAAGCAAAATGTCTTCTGTGAGGGTGTTTGTGTGTTGGGAACAGAATAAGAAATGTCAATTTAGGATCAAAACTGGTTCTATTAGCATGCCTCTCTGGCAGCGGTCTCTTTGATCTGCGGTCACTTTCCGATCTCGTTAGTTTTCTCGTTAGTCTCCACCTCTTGTCCCTGTCAGCAGGGATAGAAACTGACCCCGTGCTCAACATCCAGCAAAACAAGTGAACAAATAATTTGCAGTCCTCCTCAGTTTCTTGTCACAAATCGGGTAGAAAACTGGACTGGACGCCTGACCGTCCTTGTTCTGGCGGTCATTGTCAATCCCAGGCACCCCAGCTACCTTCTGTTCAACCCTCAAATTAAATCTTTTAACAAGTGCTGACTAAAGCTTTGGGTACCATCAGCCAGATAACTAAGCACTTTGTTCCCTGTCTGTGTTTAGTGGTAAATTTGAAGAGCAACTGTCCATGTCCTACCCAAAACATCAAGAACATAGCTGTGAGTAATGGATCCATATCTGTTCACCACCACGCAGGTGTAGTTCCCTCTGTCTGAGGGCACAACGCTCTCCATCACCAGGCTCCAGTGCTGATGCCTTAGCTAGCCAAAACAAAAGAAATCAAATATCATAAAGAGTGAAAAGAATTAGAGAAATTAAATCTATCTCTTACACTATAAACGCATTGGAGATGAGAAGACCAAAGACTTCCACAAACCCTCACCTTAATTCCACCGATGCGGTGCTCTCCTCTGAATTCACGTCCGTTTTTGAGCCAGCGAATTGCTGGCATTGGACTCCCCATAGCAGGGCAGCGAAACTTCACAGTGTTTCCTGCAGGAACAGCATACAGCTTCTTCTCCATACGATGGGTGTGGGTCCAATAGGGCCCTGTAGAGACAAAGACCAATAAATTAAAGCTTTTGATGAAACACCGTGACATGAAATGTGGGGTTAGGGTGCCGATGCTTACAAGTTATTTTTCCCCAAGTTCCACTCAAATCTAAAGTCTTTGAGGGACAAATCTACTTTGAGTCCCAGGTTTTGAGGGGCAAGCCCAGTCAGGCTTCAAGTCTCTGTTTTCCCAACTTGGATGGCAAAAACAAAGACTGGAAAATCTGTAACCCGAGTCACACTCTGTTTTAGATTTCCCAAATATTGTGAAAACAACTACACACCTCTAGAGAAGTAAACTTGATCCTTTTCAGTTTCAGCAGATGAATCCTCCAAGCCGTTGTCCTCATCATCGTCGCCTGATCCTAGCATGTCTAATAACAAGACAGAAAGACGATATGAGAATTCACTAACCGGATAAAAATCTGATTTTCTGTCATGAAGAACCACCTGTTGCTTCATCTTACCTGCCACAGTGATTGTGAAGTTCCTCACAGGATTTTTAGTTCCCCGAAGAACACAAGCATACAATCCTGAATCCTCATACGTCACACCTGTGATCTCCATAACAGCACCACGCATCTGGGTGCGGGGTGTGGGCAGCAGCCTGACCCCTTCCTTGTACCAGTTGACCGCCATGCCTGGCCGGGTGTTCGTATCGCAGCGCAGCTTCAAAATGTTTCCCGGCTCCAGCAGAAGATTTTCAGTGGTGTCCTCACTAAGGTCCTGAGGAACCTCTGTCAAATTCAAGAGAAGTGTTAGAAGTGCCAGTCCAGGACTCTGTTTCTTTTGATAGTTTTAATCCACTGCCACACAGCATTAGCCAGTCTCTTGGCTCAATCTGTAAGCCATTCCCTCAGCTATGACCTTGCACCTCCTCAGCATTTTCTGTCCCCACATATGCATAAGTACAATGGAACTACCATGGAAACCGAGGCCTTAATGACCCGACCCTCCTCAATCCAACCCCTCCTCCCTTACCGCCTCCTCCTCCTCCTCTTCAGCAACTTACTGGGTGGCTGAGAGCGATACGGCTAACACAGCAATCTCCCTCCCTTCCTTTATCACTTCAGAAAAGAGGTCAAGAAGAGAAACAAGCAAGAGGACCGGCTGAAGCTAATGAACATGTTGCAACGTGACAGTGGATGGAGAGGGACGGTGAAGGTTCAGTGAAGTTAAAGTGAGTCAACAGAGAGAGAACCTTTGCTCAATCAACACAAGAAACAGAATTTTTCAAGGGTTTGTGCCAGTCATTTTTTAGCCTCTTATTTCTCACAGGATTTCATATTTGCCTATCTTCCTGACCTAATGGGTCAGAAGCGGAATACACTCTGGATAGGACTCTGCGGTAAATGGCTTGTACTTGCATAGCGTTTTATCAAGTCCAAAGGACCCCAAAACGCTTCACACTACAGTCATGTAATCTGTAGATGTCTCATATCGTCTTTCTGTCTTATTAGACATTCACACATTCACCCATTCACACGCTGATGGTGGCAAGCGAGGCTACCATGCAGCGGCGTCACTTCTGACCACCACCAGCAGGATGAAGTGTTTTTCCCGAGGACACAACGACTCAAACCGGTTACAAGATGAACCATCGCCCCAGTCACTCTCAGGGCAACAGAGACGTGAAAGACAAACAATCATACACTCGCATGCCAAGGATAATCTACAGACATCTATTAACCAACGTGCAGAAATTGTGGACTGAGAACCAACACATGCAAGGGCAGAACATGTAAACTCCACGTAGGAAGACCCCAGAATTCGAACCAAAGACCTTCTTGCTGCAGCTTGGCCTTAATCAGTTCATCAAAATTAAATTAAAAGTTACCTGGTCGGATTTCAGCAGCAGTCACTTCTACAGTTCTGGATTTGATGGCACCTAAGAAAAGAGATACTGTGATTTAAAAGGTCAACATTTCATCAAAACAACAGTAGATGAACACAGACGTAGACTTAGGATGTTTCCCCTTCTGACAGACCCGGTTCTACTGGAACCAGAACTCCATCATCTGCTCCACCTCCAGCTGCTGTGGTTCTGACCCAAACCAACCTGTTCCCCTCCTGGCCTGTGGGGGCGCTGCACCAAGAACCACTGAAGGAAACGACACAGAAACCTCTGGAGACACTGAGAGCAACTTCCTTCTTCACCAGATGGAAACAAGATGGAGGCATCAGATTTTAGCATCTTTGGCTAAAGACCACAAGCCTTTTCTGCTGCTAGTCCTAGGCTAGCACATTAGCTTTGGTTGGATTTACCCAGAATGCCCTGCGCTGTAGTTCAGTTCCTGCATTAGGAGCGGTTTCTGGTCCGCTTGGCGTTCACATATACATTCAAACCAAACAAGAGTTCACTTCAGCCGAAGACAGAGTGAGGTTAGGAGGACCAAACCTCGATCTGGGTTCTCCAAGGAGGTCGCAAGGGGGCAGTTTTTGGTTTGATTAGCATTCACACCTCAATAATGAACTGGACTTTCTGGAGCTGGAGTTTGGTAAAACCAGACTGGATGGATCTGGAGTGAATGCACTCTTAGTTATAAGAGTTCCTCACCAGGCAGGACTTCCAGCCATGCTGATTGCATGGCCTGAGCTATCTGCCCCCCATGGACGCTCTCGGCCATGCAGATGTATTCGCCTGCATCGTCCATAGTGATATTGGGCAGATGGAGGGTGCTGACCTTGGAGCCATTACTTTTCAGGGTCTGCAGAGGAGATGATAGTTTAGAGAAGGGACTTTATTCTTGCCCAACATTATAAATGAAACGGCAGAGATTCTGCTGTAGATGAGTTCTCACTGTCAGGGCCTTGATGCCAGGCGGTCCTGCTTCGGTTTGTCCTGAGCTGCTAGAATCTGTTTTCAGCCACTGCACCTTGGTAGATACCGGCCTGTGGACTTTGCATAAGAGTTTCACCTGGCCACCAACCACCACTGTGGTATTTTCTGGATACCCTGGTATGATAAGAGGCCTGGACGCACGGAGATCTAGAGAACACAAACAGGTGATAATGGACAGCAGAAGTAAATTTAGAGGACATTTTGGCTCTAATTAGTCTGTTGGGATTCTGAAGACAGGCTGTTCATAACAGTCTGAATTAGCAGCTACAGACCACCTTCAGATCACCTCACCAATATCAAGAGAAAATGTGACCAAAGACAACCTGGAGATTTCCCTTTACCAGGAAGAGAAGCGCTCCATGTTGCTAACAAAACTCTGACATTTAATGCTGCCAGGAAGCAGTGATAGAGTGCCCTGATAACCCAGCTACTATGGTGTCACTATCAGCTACAGGGGGCCGCTTGTCCTGAAGCGTATCTGCTGCCTGGCCGGAGCCCTCTGCCGCTGCTCACTCACTCAGGACGAGCAATTTTCCAGAGCAATTTTCTGTCTGATTGCATCCTGCGAGCACTAAGTGAAAGGGCAATCTGTTCCCTTCTGGGAGCGAAGTGCTGCCTTTCTGTCTAATCACCCAGAGTGCATGCAGGTAATGCTTTCAGGAACAAATAACACGCTTACAACCTTGTAAGTGGAAAATCAGACACGGAGGATTGGTCAAATGAAGGAAAACACATTCAAAGAAATTGTTTTTTAGGCATGTTTAGTAACAATTCAAAACACGACATTTGTTCAAATTACAAGAGAAGAGTGGAGCCAGAATCATCTGGGTTTCTACAGACTTTGAAAAGTCTGGGGTAGAAGTGGAGAATTAACCACCAAATTCAGCCCTGCACACGTCCAGACGATAAACCCCAAGCTGTTGAATGTTCCTCAGATGTCTAGGATCCGATCAGATCTGTCTGAAAATCTAGAAATGTGAGGCTAAGATCTCAACCACACAGTCTTCAGCCACGTTAATGAACTTCCCCAGACAGGGACGCTGCCCTGGAGTTGAACTTATGGTGGGGTGTGAATTGTCACCCAGAGGCGAGGGGGCAAACAACGAGAGAACCAACACAAACAAGCCGCCCAATCAGCCGGCCTGGCAGGGAGAGACTCAGCCGGCACAATGAGACCTTCATGTCCCACAGAAACGGCACCACAACCATCGGAAAACTACAAAACACGTCAAAATCTTCAGCGCTGCTCCTGACTTGCCTTAAAAACCGAAGGAATCTGTGAACTGTCTTTAATTTAACAGTTCAGGAGTTAATAAAACTGACAGGAAACAGTTCTGCTAAAGATTTTTATAAATAATAATTCAGCCTTTATTTCAGGTGCATTTATTTCAGAAAGGGGCTTTTATTTATGTTTTAATAAACAACAGGGCTATTGTAGGTTACAAAACAGGAGTACATTTCCAGTAACAAGTTAAGATTAATCTCAGAGTATCTAGAAAAAAATCTTGGAAATTTCTTAAGTTTGAAAAGTCAAACATTTGCTAGAAAAAACCGAGTTGAACATTTTTGACTTTTCAAACTCAGAAATGTTTTTGTTTTCTGTAGAAAATTTCTGAAATTGCTGCAACTGCCTTGAGTCACAAAACGCAGCGATTATGTTTGTAGGCAGTTCAAACCATATATACAAGATGAATTAATGCTGCCATGACGACGTTTAAGACCTGTTGTTAATGTGTTTAACACTGATTTACATTTTTTAATAAAAGTGGGATCTTTTCCAGACTTTTTAATGTTGCTGAAACCAAGTGTTTGTTGAGGAAAGACCTGCTCAGCAAAAAAAGCAATAATTTAAAGAAATAAATGAAAGACTTTGTGGGATGTGCGACCCATTTTTCCTGCCTCATATTCATACAAAGCGAGAGCTGCGGCAGCAGCGCCGACGGGAGGGAAGTCGCAGAACGGTTCCTGTTCCTGTCAGACGATGTGAAGACGTTTCTGGAGGCTCCTCTGTCCTGACGCCGTCTGAGCAACAAGCCTCAGCCGGCCACGGCGCTTTCCATCCGTCATCTGTTCCCACACATCCTTCAGATGTATCATCCCTGCGTTTTAATCAGACCTAAAAACTAACAGCGCTAAAGATAAACATCCTTCACCGGCTTTAATTCTGAAAGCTGCTGCTTGGCAGGGAACAATTAGACTGATTAGGTTTTAGCTGAACAGAAACAGAGAAACAGGAACCAACAGCGTCTGCCTGTAAATCATTAATGACACAAAAAAAGCTCCTCAGCCCGTCCTCCGGGCCGCTGGGCTACGGTGGCCCTGAGGTGCAAACCACTTCAGCAAATTGAAAGCACAATTACAAATTACAAAAGCGCTACAACATTAACGAAACGGAAGAGGTGTGTCCCAGTGGGAGACCCAAGAAGTCTCTGATTGGACTGCAGTTCGTTTTACTTTTGAAAGTTACTCTGGTGTGCTTCGTTTTAATGAGAAGCAAAGCAAGCAGGAATACGCTCAGGTCGCCATGTTTTGCCCAAACTGTGGAAAAGAGCAGGTTGAGCCGACACCAAACTTTTGTAGCAGTTGTGGCAAGAGGCTTTGGATCACCCAGAACATTCATGTTTTTAAAAAACTCGTTAAAGCCAGAATAACTTCCGGTTCAAAATTAAAACGAGCTGCAGTCCAATCAAAGACTTCTTGGGTCTCCCACTGGGACACACCTCTTCCGTTTCGATAATGTTGGAGCGCTTTGGTAATTTGTAATTGTGCTTTCAATTTGCTGAAGTGGTTTGTACCTCAGGGCCACCGTACTGGGCCTCACACGGATCAGGCAGCAAAAACCCTCCGACAACAGAGCGAATGGGTCGGTCGAACTAAGACAGAACCCAAACCCAACCCAGACATTTTTTCTGATGAAGTGAAGATATGTCAAGGACTTTCAGAGACACAGACACCGGAGACAGAGGCTCCATGAAGCCACAAACTTTAATATTTTTATATGACGGATCGGACAGTTTCCACATGCGTTTCTACTCTGATACCCCCAAATAAAATCCAAACAGCATCAAGCAGAGCAGAGCAGCGGCTCGGGCATCGACTGGTCTCACCTTTGGTTCTGCTCTGGGGAACGCTTCGGACAGCCACTCTGTCCGCCAGGCAGAGCAGGAGGACACACAGCAGGGGGCCGCGCTCCATCGTCCCGACGCAACGCCTGAGTTTCACGGGGCAGAAGCAGGAAGCCTGCGAGGGGCCTCACGCATCGGGACCTGAGGGAGCCACAGGAAGTCTCTAAATCTGGATCCTGCAGGAATAAACCAACCAGAGGACAGACAGTCAGTCTGTCTGTCTGTCCTCTGAAAGAGACGCTTTGAGGAGAGACACAAACCGTCCTGTTCGCCTTAAAGCTAGACGTCAAAAACAAACAAATCCCTGAAGAGAGCCGGTTCAGATGTCCGTCTGTCTTCCTGTCTGTCCATCTATCTGTCCTCCTGTCTGTCTCACATTGTCCAGCCTCTCCAGCTTCAGGCTGTTTCTGTCTCACTAAGTTTTTCTTTCTTCTTTTTAGTTCTGGAGTGTAGCTGAACTTTCTGTCTTTCTGATGAAATGTTTGACTTTGTGGTGGGCCTTTTGCGGCGGCCATCTTGGGTCCCTGCTGGAGACGAGGCCGGCCTCAAACGCAGCTCTGTTATAGTTCAGATAAGAGCTGCAGTTTGATTGAAGCTCAAAGTAATTAAAAGAATAAAAATGACTTGTAAATTCTGCATTTGCATATGTAAAATGCTGGCCGATTTTATCTGAGAAGACGGGGTTTAGCTTTGATTGGCTGATTTAGATTGAGGAGGCGGGGCTTAACCAGGTGGACTGCTGGATGATGTGAGGGCGGCCATTTTGAGATGTGCTGTGATCGCTGAGCTCCAGTAAATCAGTTGTGTTTGCCCGAGTGACGTTCTGCCTGTTTGTCAGTGGGAGGCGCTCCGCTGGTACAAACTGGGAAAACACTGGAAACCTGCAGTGGCCACGTCTTCTGACTCACTCTGGACTATTTACTCAGAACATAAATGCCGTCTTTTCCGGACCATAGAGTGCGCCTCACTATTAGCCGCATTTACAGCCTTCAACTGAAAAGCTGCATCATATCGACGTCTTCCTGTGGTTTCCATCAAGAGGGAAATGAGTTTGAAAACATTTCTCCGTCGTGCCTGCTGCTAGCATGAGCTTGTTCTAAATGAAAGCAGCGCTTTCTTCTTTGATTTCCAATTTTGACTTCCAATGATTCACTTCCTGCTACAGAGCCCCCTGGTGGTCGAAGAAAAATCCACAGAAAAGCCGCACCGCGCTATAAAAAAGTGGCGGCTTATAGTCTGAAAAATGCAGAACTAGTATAAATATAAAAGTAACACAATAGAGTCGTCCTATTGATTGACCATCTCAGTTTTCACCTTTAAGATGTGACGATGTCTTTAAATCCTTTTGTTTACAATTCCCATAAAAGTCACAAATCTGACTGAAACTTTGTTAATTTTAAAATTTTTTTTTGACTAAATTATTAGTTTTATTTTAATCTATTAGTCAAAATAGAGACACTTGTGTGGCCCTGAGCAGATTTTAATGTCAATGAATAAGCAAATTACTGTTGTTTATTACATAAATATCAGAATATAAATAGTGCACTGCAAAAACACAAAATCTTACCAAGTATTTTTGGTTTAGTTTGCAGCTCAAACTTGTTAGTTTTGTCTTATTTGAAGTGAACTAACTTACAGCAGAAGTAGGAGCTCAGTTGAAGTAAATTGGTCAAGCCTGAGTGCTACACAGATTCTCTCACATATTTCACAACCAGCAGGCACTGTGCCGTTACCTAGCAACCCCAGCCAAGCCCGGACCGTTTCCTAGCAACCCAGTTCTGGTTCCACCAGGAGATAATTTTATGAACTAACATGACATTTTCCCCAAGTTATTAGTGAAAATATCTGCATGTGGAACTAGACCTTTTTGTCAATATTAATGAATTATTGACTAAATACAAAGTTTGTTGTAAGTTAGTTTGTCTTAATTCAGGTGGACTAAGATATTCGGACTAGGAACTGAACCAAAATACTCAATTTTCTTTTTTTTTCAGTGTCAAACGTTTTATTTCTCTGATTTAGTCATTTGGTGTCCAAAGTTTTATGACGACACAAACAGTTTTTTGTTTTTCTGGTGTTTCTGTTTATCATGCCAATATGATATTAAAGTATTTTGTAAACTTTTATAAACTGTTTCTAAGTTCCATCCAATATTTGAAGAAAATAATAAAAAATAACCACAAAAACACCTAAAGATCAGAAATTTGATGATATGTCATAAATAAATATCAGTATGTGAATCAGCGATGCTGGCCCTATGCTTACTTGGTATCAGGTAGATACTAAAATATTGTCAACTTACTAAAATAATAAGTCATTTTTTGCAAAAAGTGATTTATATTTTTTGCCTGAATTTTTTTTTCTGCTCAATTTTTGTTAAAAATGAGGATCGGAGACGATATGCCGTCTGGATCACCTGTAGCAGCAGCAGCCATGTTTGCTTATGCCTTGGCCCGGCCTGTGCTGAGGTTGTTCAGCAGGAAGCACTTCAGATGAGTTCTGAGTCTGTTACATATTTAGAGAAACTTCTGGTGTCTCGGGCTGGGCACGGTGTAGGAGGTGTCATGCTGTGGGGCTGTTAGCTTGTTAGCCTGTTAGCTGTGCAGCGAGGCGATGTGAAATCGTCCTGACATGCTGACCGGCGGCGGGCTGTCAGGGAGCGACCGGAGCAATGCAGGGATTTTTCTGTTTTTTTGTTTTTCTGCGGCATGCTGCGCCAGCTGAGCTCAGGCGCCAGACCCAAGCGGCGCGCACACATGCCGCTTGGAGAACAAGCTTTGCTGAATGAAACGTATTCTTTCTCAATTAGGGCCTGGAAAACTTCCCCCCGTCTCTCTCTCCTGTTGCTGCTAATTCCTCCGGATGGCGGCTGAACTGCAGCCGGAGCCAAAAACACTTCCACTGTATTCTGCTTTCTTTTTATTATCCACGTCTAAAACCAGAGGGAAGCGTCGCTGGCGTGTTTCTGCCACATAATTCACGCTTAATAAACCCGACCAGTCAGCCTCCATTTAAATACCAGAGCTAACGCTTCCTATGCTAGTCTGCTGGCCATTCCGTACCCACCGGGTGCCAGTTTTTACACTAAAAACAGGATTTACCTGAAGTTGTATCAAGGTTTTTTTTATCATTTAACAATGGTGAGAGTCTAATAGTAGCATCTTTAT
Organism: Xiphophorus hellerii; assembly: GCF_003331165.1. Taxonomy (NCBI): domain Eukaryota; kingdom Metazoa; phylum Chordata; class Actinopteri; order Cyprinodontiformes; family Poeciliidae; genus Xiphophorus; species Xiphophorus hellerii. The sequence continues at coordinate 29,213,183 of NC_045682.1, forward strand.
TATCATAATAAATCCTGTTTAAACATTAAAACAAAAGATGCTAATCCAGTTAACTGTTATTCTGATTTATTACTTTGTAAAATAATATTTATCTACTGTATTATGAATATCAACTTTCTAAAAAAATGACTCATGATTGGGAAAGTTTTTGTGTTTTACTCCAGTCTTAACTTGTTTAGCTCCAGCGCTAATGCTAAAGTTAAACTTGCTAGCAAACTAATCTCCTTATCCCCGAGGTATTCGTGGTTAAGGGACGATAAATTGTAGTTGTTGTAAGAGAAGTGGTTTACATTCCACCATGTTGGAATAGATTTTAAAAGGCTTGCATTCAACTTTAACTAGATTAGCACCAGAGCTAATGCTAAAGTCAAACATGCTAGCAAGCTGAGTTTGTTAACTTTCGTCCAGTGTTTGCAATAAGTGGCAAATCTTAGCTTTATTTTTCAGAAAGAGTTATATGCAACATCTATAGAGTAGATTTTAAATTTGTAAAAAGACAGCTAGTATTGCTAAAGCTAAACTCAAACATGCTAGCAACCTGAGCTTCTTATTTAACAGCTTACATGCCAACATTTTTTAATAGATTTAAAATGTTTTAATCCAATTTAGCAATGCGCTAAAGTCAAGTTTGCTAGCAAGCTAAACTTTTGAATGAGCAGCGCCCCCTAGCTGTTGGAACAGGGAAATATCGTTTTACTATTTCAGCCATGTTTTTTTTCTTAATCACAAAACTACTACCAATTTAAATTCATTTTAAAAGCTTGTTGGAACTTATTTATTTTGCTGTTCAGTCAAACTTTCTTAACTTCGTTTATAAATGATTAAAATTCCTCCAGTTTGTTTTCTGAGTTTCCTGCTTCGTTCACATGATTTTGTGCTCGTCTTCTTAGCGGGTTTTGACACCAATAAAAAACATATTGAAGTCGCTTAAAAAGGATTTTATTTCGGTCATATTCGGGATTATCTCCGACTGAACCAGAACAATGGCGACACGTTAACAGTTTGCAGCGAAATCCAAAGTTTATCTCCGTAATTCAGCGGTGAGCTTTATTTACTTACACGCAGCGGTTTGCTGGCAGCTACGAAAAGGATAAAGTTTGGAAACATCCGGGAACGAAATGACTCGGAGCCACTGTGACAGCTGCGCGCTTCTGCCAATCAATAACTTCGATCAGTCCGGCGGATCGTCGGATCCATCCGGTGATCAGTTTAAATCAGTTTCTAGAATCACAGATCGCCGGGAAAACAAAACGAAGTCATATTTTCTGTTTTTTGTTTTTCCTGTTTCAGGTTTGAAGCTGCGGTGACAAAGTTCAAACTCCGCTTCTCTGTCAAACATGTGAAGGTTTCGTGTTTGCTGACTCAGTTTGGCGTAAATTAAGGCAGAAAAACTAGTTTCATTCTCAGCCTCACAATAAAAACTAGCTAATAAATATTACATATCTGGAGCTTTCAAAAAAAATATCATTTTTGATATTTCCTCTAAAACCAAAACCCAGCTTTAGGAGTTAGTAGAAATAAATATGCAAGGTAAATGAGCTTTCAGTATAAAATGAATGAATGAAGCAGTGAAATCAGTTTGTACCCACCGCTGCTCCCGGTTTGCCCCTGCAGAGGCGGGTTGGGGTAAATCACTGCGAGTCCCGATCCGCTCCGGGGAACAGTGAACTCTTCATTGGGAATCTCCTTCCATGAAGCGAGTCCGTGAATCCAAATCAAACCCAACCGAACGCGTTTGGACAAAACAAGGGGAAAAAGAAAAAACGCTCCAGGAACCGGGAGCAGCGGCTGCTCCGGAGCTGCTGGCCGGGCAAGGAGCTCTGATCCCGGGGGCAAAGTCCGCGGCGTGTCGGGCTGCTCAACCATCCATGGAGACCGAAACCGGGCAAAACCGATATGAGGACAGCTGGAGAGAAACGAGTCCGTTTCGCTCCTGGTGACTCTGCGCCTTTACGCAGCGCTCATGGAGGCTCCGTCTCTGGATCAGCGGCTCCCGGAACCGGGCCGGAGCTCAGTCTGCAGCCGAACCGCGGATCCGGTCAGTCTGAGAATCAGAGAGAGACGACTGCGACCTCCGCGCTGCAGACCTGACACAAGACTGGCTGCTGGCCGGAATCACAACAACAATGGGAGGAGAGGAAGAGGAGGAGAGAGGGGGGAGGAAGAGTACACCCCCCCCCCCCCCCCCCCCAACACTCAGACATTTACAGATTAATCTCTGAAAAAACCCAAAACATTTCTGAGTTTCAAAAGCTGAATATTTACAACTTTCTGAAATATTCCGTTTCAAAAATAAGATTTTTGATTTTTGGAAATTCAGTAATTTTCAGTTTCACACGTCGAAATTGTTTTGAAGGTTTTTTGAAAATCAGGAATTTATATTTTTTCTAGTTTCTAAAATGTTTCTCTTTTCCATCTAAAACGGTTCTAACCCTCCTCTTCCTCCAAACTTTACTTGAACTATGCCACAGCCCTTAAAGCAACAGAGTAATGAAGAGCCTGGATCTCATTCTGACAGAAATCCTGTTTTAGTCCAGATAAATCAAATGAATCCTTTCTACCGTCTGTCACATCACAACCAGAAACGTTTCTGGATTTCTAAAAGATTTTACTCATCAGGCCAAAATAAATACATAAACATAAGAACCTGAAAAGTGTGGTGTGCACTTAATGAACACCTGAGTCAATATAATAGCCATGTGTGCTGCAGTTACAGCTGCAGGTTTCTGTGAAAAGCTTCCCACAGCATGATGCTACCACCACCATGTTTTTCAGAGTCAAAACAAAAATATCCTTCATGATCCCACATTTATCAAGTTTATTTGTGAAACAATATTTCAGCAACAAGGAAGTCCAAAATGCTTTTTTTTTTACAATAAAAAACGACAGAAACAAATTATGAAATAAATTTTAAACTTGATAAAACAAATGATGACTACAGATTATTTTTTAGATTGTTTTGTGCTGAACTGTCAGCAAATCCCAAGAAAATACGCAGAAACGTGAAAAGTTTCTTCTTCAGTGAGAGTGGATGAAGCCAAACGCCACCAAGTCTGTTTTTACAGTGAAAAGGGAAACAGGAAGTTTGAGGCAGAATCTGCACTGCAAAAACAAAATCTTACCACGTATTTTGGTTGAGTTTCTACACTTAAAATAAAACAAAACTAAATAACAAGAAGCTTTACAGCTGTTAGCTCAATAATTCCTTAAAATTGATTTTAAAATTGTTCTGGTTCCACTGGCAGATTAGGTCAGTAGAACCAGAACTGGGTTGCTAGTTAACGGGGGCGGGAGAGGAGGTTGCTAAGTAACAGAGGGTTGCTAGGTAACGGGAATACTCCGCCAGTGGAACAAGAATTTTTTTATTATTATTTACTTAAAACAAGCTCCTGTTTCTTTCTGTAAAGTTGTTGTTTTTTTTTTCCATTTTTTTCTCCGAAGAGTTTTTGCGGCGCTAGCAGCTCGTATTTTTTCTACAGTAGGCAGACAGGAAGGAGGGGGAGGAAGACATGCGGTAAAGGTCGTCGGGACCGGGAGTTGAACCCGCGACGTCCGCGTCGAGGACTAAGGCCTCCAAACGAGGGGCGTGCTAACCCCCTGCGCCACCACAGCACGCCCCTCTTTCTGTAAAGTTAATGGTAAGTCAGTTTTGTATAAAAACATTTACTCTAGAAAGTTGAGAAAAATTCCAGGTAAATTGTATTTTTTGCAGTGTGCTGTTACTGGTGAACAGCTGTTGGACTGTAAAACTCGATCATCACAAAAAGCAGGAACCAGAAAATCTCTTGTTCTGAAATCTCAGCAGCAAAAATACAGTCCAGGTTTGACCTTTGACACGGCGCAGCTTTACAGCAACAGTCAAAGTACACAAACAACCGAGTCATAAAGCAGATAAGATCTTCATGAGGCTCCGAGTGTTTGGGTCCGACCTGAGAGCCAGCAGCTAGCTCCTGTTAGCTTCCCTAGCGACTGGCTGCAGCTAGCTCCTGTTAGCTTCCCTAGCGGCTGGCTGCAGCTAGCTCCTGTTAGCTTCCCTAGGGGCTGGCAGCAGCTAGCTCCTGTTAGCTTATCTAGCGGCTGGCAGCAGCTAGCTCCTGTTAGCTTATCTAGCGGCTGGCTGCAGCTAGCTCCTGTTAGCTTCCCGAGGGGCTGGCAGCATCTAGCTCCTGTTAGCTTATCTAGTGGCTGGCTGCAGCTAGCTCCTGTTAGCTTCCCGAGGGGCTGGTAGCATCTAGCCTCCTGTTAGCTTATCTAGCGGCTGGCTCCAGCTAGCTCCTGTTAGCTTCCCTAGCGACTGGCTGCAGCTAGCTCCTATTAGCTTCCCTAGCAACTGGCTGCAGCTAGCTCCTGTTAGCTTCCCTAGCGACTGGCTGCAGCTAGCTCCTGTTAGCTTCCCTAGGGGCTGGCAGCATCTAGCTCCTGTTAGCTTATCTAGCGGCTGGCTCCAGCTAGCTCCTGTTAGCTTCCCTAGCGACTGGCTGCAGCTAGCTCCTGTTAGCTTCCCTAGCGGCTGGCTGCAGCTAGCTCCTGTTAGCTTCCCTAGGGATTGGCTGCAGCTAGCTCCTGTTAGCTTATCTAGCAGCTGGCTGCAGCTAGCTCCTGTTAGCTTCCCTAGCGGCTGGCTGCAGCTAGCTCCTGTTAGCTTCCCTAGGGATTGGCTGCAGCTAGCTCCTGTTAGCTTATCTAGCAGCTGGCTGCAGCTAGCTCCTGTTAGCTTCCCTAGCGGCTGGCTGCAGCTAGCTCCTGTTAGCTTCCCTAGGGATTGGCTGCAGCTAGCTCCTGTTAGCTTATCTAGCAGCTGGCTGCAGCTAGCTCCTGTTAGCTTCCCTAGTGGCTGGCTGCAACTAGCTCCTGTTAGCTTCCTTAGAAAGACAAGCATTCATATGTAAGATATTATTTTATGGCCTAGCTTGGTTGTCCTCAGAGCGCTAATGTTGTTAGCAGCTAGCTCAGGGCCGAGTCCCGGACAGAAAAGATCATGTTTATTGATGCTAAAAAAAAAGCTAAATAAATGAAATGTAACCTCCCCAGCCATACAGACAGAGAGCTGTGACTGTTCCCCCACACGGTTCATGTCTGACTCCAACACGGAGGTTCTGTAGGTCGGAGCGAATCCATGACCTGCATTGGACCTGAATCCTACAACCACTCAACATTAACCTACAACTCCTGCATGAATTTGGTTTACAGAAGCTAAATAAATGATTTACCAGGAGATCCAAGCTCATAGAAATAACATGGGTTAGCTTGTTGTTAGCGGTAGCATCGTTATCATAGACTAATTACTTAAATAGCACAACTCACTACTCACCCGGCAGAAACCAGTCCACAGCCAGTTTAATGATTCTGTTGGTCCTAAATTTGACCCAACCTGAAACTAAATGATTTTATTCTCCAGGCTTTTGGAAACTTTCTTCTGGCTCGTCGTATAATTTGAGGTCTGCAGCTCCAGATAGTTAGTTATGTGGATCTAACTAACTATCTGGAGGGTAAATCCTCAAGATTATAAGAGAAGTCTTTTTTACAGAGAGAATATGGATCATATCCTAAATATACGCATATTTTTTTAGATTCCTCGTCTGTTTCAGCCCATTTAGAGCGTTAGCTGCTCACTGTGGTCCATTTTGCTCTGATTTGAACCGGAGAAATCCATTTCCGGACCTCCATCTGAATTTTGCGTGTCATCCGGGTCACGTGTCTGAAACCCAGGAATTGAGATTTATTTATTTATTATTTTATTCTACTTGACTTTGAAAGTTGCTGTTTTTTAAGTTTTGCTGTGCTTTTGTTTTGCACAGTGACATTAAAATGAATTGATTCTCATTTCTGCTTGTAATGGTGACGCATCATTTCTTCCCTCCACCTTTATTTCCTCGCTGTCTTCCCTTCCTCCACCCCAGTAACCCAGTGGAGACCCTCCCAGTAATCCCCTCCGCTGCGTATTAGATCAGGGCCTCTGTCAGAGAGCAGCCGATCGGGCCCCTTTGTTTGGCCCCTGATTAAGAGCTTCTCACCCGGAGGATCAGACCTTTAAACTGAGCCGAGGAGTGGGAGTCGGGGGAGGGAAGGAGGGAAGATTTTCTTTGTTTTTGTCTGGAGGGGGTCTCAGGCTCACAGAGTTTCTTTTTAAAGGTCGGCTGCATTTGGAGAACAATGGGATGTTAGACGATGAGGGATTTAAAACTTTAGCGCATACTTTCAGGGCCGGATGGCTAAACTCCCTGGAGCTTCAAGATGCTGCAGTCCACTAGTTATTGTGACAATATCTTAATAAACACAGCTAATTAATGAACTTTCAATTTTATTTAATTAATTCTGCTTCACAGGTATAGCAGGTTCAGCAGAGAAACACTTGAAGTAAAGCCAAATAAGGAGTTTAGATTGTGGGAAATTTATTGCCTCAGTTGGAACCAAGGTGATGGTTTCAGCGTTTTTATTTATATCTTCATGTTTCTGATCATCTTTTTCTCAACCTTCATATTTATAGCTGTCAATATTTTGTCATCAAATTTCAAAAAACACATTTTTCTCCACCGGACAGATGATGACAATTTGCTGTCGAGGAGCGTTTGAGCTTATTAATGTCATGTTTTGAATATTTATGTTGTCATGCATCGTTGCCTGTTAAATATTAGCTTTTCCAAAATTGGGGGAACTTTAAAATCATTGTTGATAATACTTTCTTCTCTTAAAACCAGTTTGCAGTGGATTTATGAGGGAATGTCAACAGAAATTCCTTTAAAATCCTATTTGGTTACAATTATACTTTATTTGAGAAACATTTATTTCAGATGTAAAAACAAGACAGTAACAATGCTACCCTGTTTAGTTTTTTCTAAAATCTAAATAAAATATTGCCACACGAACGTCGGCGTCTTGTTTACATTGCAATGCATTCTGGGTAGACAGCGTATTCCGGACGCTGTAGCGCTAGCTAGCTCCGTCCAGCCGGAACCAAGTCCACCTCTGTGCAGCAAACAGGAAGGGCGGGACGGACTACTGTCAGTCACGTTCCTTATTAGGAAATGGGACCATTGCACTCCGGAAGTGAAGGGGGCGCTATTTCCTATATTATCCGCGGTCTCCCGTTTTTATTTTAGGAAGGATTTTCACTCTCAGCATGTATTTGAACTTCTCTCTTTTGTTTACTTTAGTGCAGCTCACAGTTTTTAACAGATTCTGTAGTTTTCTGTGAACTTCTAAGTCACATCTTTTCAGGCCTGATACTGCCTCTAGTGGCGTGGGGGTGGTAACACAACTGATATCATTACATTACTAAATCAGAATACCACAAAGTCTTTACTATTAATTCTGGCATTACTGGAACCGTAAAATATAAATGATCTTATAAAACACCATATTTTTTCATAATATAGGAAACAGCGCCCCCTTCACTTCCGGAGTGCAATGGTCCCATTTCCAAATAAGGTCTGAGACTGACAGTGGTCCGTCCCGCCCCTTCCTGTTTGCTGCAGCGAGGTCCTTCTCGCCAGAACAGTACATTTGCATAATCAGTAGCGTGGAATTTAACAGGAAGTATGGAACTGATTGTTCACTAACAATTTATAAGAAAGTTTTACGTAGTTTCCCTAATGTCCTCATTCAGTCAGTTAAAAACTATTTACCTAATTTCTTTATTCCAAGACTCCATAAGATTCAAATTGAGCATGTGAACATTAGAGATAATAAATGCAATAACAGGTTTTTGAATCAGTATCTATAAATATTATGTACACAGTTCTCTTACAAAATTTTAACAAATCTATGATAGTCAAAATTAGGACAAATTATTTGAAATTCCCAATTCCTCCTAAATATAAAGAATTACATTTTAAAATAATAAATAACATTTATCCTTCAAATGAGTTCTTAAGAGAGAGATTTAAGTTTAATGTTGAGAATTGTGGTTTTTGTAAAACTCAATTGGAAACAACTAAACATTTGTTTTATCAATGTAAAGAAATATTAAACTTATGGAATCAACTTCGAAACTTTCTGTCTTCTAAAACAATAAATGTGGATTTTATTTCCTTACATTAAATTCGGTTTATCTATCAAAGAAAAAAACTTTGAATTTTTAGTAAATGTTCTAATGATTATAACCAAATATTATATCCATAAATGTCGCTATGCAAAATGCTGCCTCTCATTCTCTGCTCTAAAAAATGATCTTTCCGTTTTTAAAAGATTTCTGAGAAAAATGCAGAATTTAAACGCAATTAAAATGTTTGAGTTAATGGAGGAATTTCAGTTAGTAGTCCCCTCTGATTAAGTTATTTTATTTTATTATTATTATTATTATTTTTTATTATTATTATTTTATCTAATTTTTTTCTTTTTTTTTCATTATTTTAATACTTTGTTCTAGCCTTGCATCTAATTGGTTTTGTTAACAGCAGGAGTTGTGATATTAGTTTTTTTTGTAATGTCTGTTATTACAAAAAATAACGTGTTGTTTGAGATTGTTATTGTTATTTTTGTATATTCAATTAAAAAATTTTTTTAAAAAGCATAATCAGTAGCGTTGAGCCGTTTCAGTTTGAACCGCAGCGAGTTGAAATGGAAACGGAGGAGTGAAGATGAGGAGGACTGGACGGATGAAGAGGAAGCAGCTGCTGCTGCTGGAAGGTGAAGTTTCTAACTCAGGCTGTTTACGGTGAGCAAAACATTTTAGCAGATATATCAGAATATTGTGTTATAAAGACTTAAAGGTGCTTCATTGTTACTTTAAATATCCATTCATTATATTGCGACTCGTTTTGATTTGGTGTTAGCTCCAGCTAACTCTGTTAGCTCCGGCTAATGGGGTTAGCAGTAGATCATGTTAGCTTGTTCAACAGATATCTGGTGTTGAACGGCTCATGAAAACTTTGAGACAGTTTGTCTCAATCTGGACATTTATAGATTTCATAATTAATAAACATAATCTACATGAAATTGAAAGGGAACAAGTTAGTGAGACTCGACTCCACTTTGACCTACTGCGTCCTGCTCCCAGCATGCATTGCCCCAGTGAAAAATGGCGACCTCTGAATGCTAAAAACCAACTTTTTGGAGTAATTACAAGATTTTATGCATCACAAAAGGAAAATTCCCCTCTAACATCTTTATACCAGAATCAGCAGTTTGGTGAACCTGCTGATTAAAACCATCGTTTCATTCCAGAGTGGGATTAAGATGATCCACAGATTAAGATTATGGAGGGAGTGAACCAGAGTTGAGATTAACATGTTTCTTTGCTTTTCCCAGACAGACTGAGAGTCCCTGAGGAATGCAGCGTCTCTGTGCCGTCAAGCTAACGTCTTTCTTTGAGCCCAGGACAATACGGGTCTGGTTCTGAAAGGGAGCGCAGCGTTCGCTTCGGTTCCAACAATAACAGAGACAGATACCCACAATTCACTGGTCCACAGAAAAGCATCAGTTCACACATTTATCCAGGTTAGAAGCAGAAACTGGGTTTTATTTCACAGAAACAGCAGATTTTCACTTATTTTTTCCATTTGTGCAGATAATTGATTCGATGATCTTGAGTCACAAATTGGTAAACTAATGAAAAATAAATAAAACATAAAATAAATAAATGTACTTTGAAATCTTCCAAAAACTGAGGAATATTTTTTTTCTGATTTGCAAATTCTTAATTTTTGTCACTGGAATGTTTTTCCCAGTTTGTCACTGAAACCTGTAGATTTTTCTAAAGTTATAGAAGAGCCGTTTTATACTTCAGTGTTTATTTAGTGCTGCACACTGTAAAAACACAAAATCTTACCAAGTATTTTCTGTCTAGTTTCCAGTGTAAATATCTCAGTAGGTTTGAAATAAACCAAAACTAACCAAACTATAATATTATTTTTCCCTCGTCAGAATCAAACCTGCAGATTTACTTTGATTCTTTTATGTTTGAGAAATTCTTTATTTTCCAGAGGCCAAATTTCAAAAAGCAGTTTGTTCATATCTGCAATGGACCGCAGCGCTTCCTGCAGGCCCAACGGCCCGCGCCCTGTCCCGTCCCGCGCCCCTGTCCTGTCTCGTGTCCCGTCCTGTGTCCCATCCCGTGTCCCGTCCCGCGTCCCGTCCCAGTCCCCGAGAGGCGTCTGCTGTCAGAACTGCTCGGATGATTTTCCGCAGTCGGAGTTTCCACATCTGTGCCTGATTAGCACAACAATGAGGCTCCAGCAGCCGCAGCTTCATGAAAAAGCATCTTCAGACCTGAGACCCGATTAGTGAGGAGGAGGAGGAAGAGGAGGAGGAGGAGGAGGAGGAGGAGGAGGAGGAGGAGGAGGAAGGTTATGGTTGCATTGATAACGCCCAACTAAACTCTGAACGTCTCAAACTTGAGCTCTGCTTGTTTCTGATCCAACTGAGAGGAAAACCTGTGATGTTCCTCTGGATCTGCAGAAATCTCCCATTCGGCTCACTTTGTGAAAACTCTTCCTCTTCTTCCTTCATCTTCTCCTCTTCCTCAGAGTGAAGTGTTGTGTAATCAGGAACCGACCCAATCGGGTCTCTGGTGGTTTTATTGTTTCTGGTTCGGAGATAAAACTGGAACAATAACTCATAAAACTGCAAAGCTGCTGAAACACTGACTTCCTTTGAATCCAGTCTTTATCTGGTTGCAGCTGCTTCTGGTGAATCCAGAGTCAGATTCTGTGGAAACTAGAGATCAGCCTGACCTCTGACCTGAGCCTGCGGATCCTTCTATCAGCTGCAGAACGTTTATTTATCGGATAAATAAGAATAAAACCAAATGAGAAGATGGACGCTTTGCTTCCCTCTAGATTCATGCAAACAAAATGATCAAGTTGGACCATAAATCCTGTAGAATCTCATCTGAAAAGAGAAAATCAGGGTGTAAATAAAAAGCTGTGGTTTCTGCGTTTTCTCCTGATTGTTGGCAGGAACCTGCTGTTAAATCCCGAACGAGTTTTGCTCTCTGCTGCTAATCAAAGCGCGATACCTCAGCCTGTGGCCAGGCACAACAAAGCTTGTTTTAATGAACAGAAACAAAACGCCGGCTGTCTCTGGCAGGCTTTGGTTTCCATTAAGAGGCCAGAAGTTCAAAGTGGAGCTCAGCTGATGGGCCGCCGCCTCCTCTGGCTGTAAAAGCTCAATTAATCTAAATCTCTGTGAGTTTATTGGTCTCTGTTAGCTAAATGAGAGCAGGCCTCTCCTCCTGGCTTTGGCTGTAAAATAAAGAAACGGCGTTAAAAAGGAGCCTCTGCTCGGCGCCCTGTGTGGCCTCAGAGCAGCGGAGGAAGTTTTACGAGCCGCTGTAATCACCAGGCGTTAAACTCAACAATTAGAGCTGCTATTTTGTCGCCGGTTTATGGTGAGAGGCTAGCGTAGCGCTCCGTCAGCGCAGCGGAGGACGGGCTGAGTTCATCACCAAATGTTTCAGCTTCAAGTTCAAACTCAGGTTTTCATCAAACTAATGTTTGATTAATGTAGAAAACCAGAGGCTAATAAAACACACACATTATTCTCTCACTGTTTGAAGTTAAATCACTATAAACGTCTTGTTTAGAGAACTAGCAAAATTATTTCTATTTGCTAAAATCCATAAAACTTAGTGAGAATACTTTAAACTTTTGTGTGTTTAAGCATTTAATTTGAGCAGGAAGGTCATTTACCTTAAAACAATATGTTTGGACTGTCTTAACTTAATGAATATTTATTATTCCTAATGGCTCAATGACTTATTGATCTAATTAAAGTAAAGCCTAGCTTCTATTTTATACATTAAATAATGTTGTTTATGTTTTTATAAGTATTTTATAGAGCGTGTGTGTTTAATCTGAACTGTTTGACATTTTAATTTAATTTCCCTTTAGGGTCAATAAAGTATTTTGGAATTTTGAAGTGAATTTTGGCTGTTTGTTTATCAGTCTAAATGAAATGTTTGCATTTATTTGTATCCAGATATCCAACATTTTTATTTCAAATAAAGAAAAACATTAAACATTAAGAGGATAAATATGTTTTTTTCTGCAAGATGTTATTTGTGGAAAATTATGTTGTAAAAAACATTTTAAAAAATCTAAGTCACAGTAGTGTCAAAGTTGTGGAGATTCAATGTAATTATTCCATGAGAACTGTTAAAATTTACAGGTATTATATGTAAAAACAATAGCAACAAAAACAATAGCATGGTAGGAGTTTATAGGGGACGAGTTCATTAGAGTTTCCTTCTCCTTTTTGAGCATGTTAAGATTATTGTGCTACAAAATTATGTCTTTTGCATTCCTTGTTCATGTGTCTGATTTTATACAAATAAATATCGTCTCTTTGTGTTTTACAGCTGAGGAAAACTTATCGACTAAACTAGATCAACAACTCAACAATACTTTGGTAATCAATTATTCTGTTAATAATTCTGATGAATAATCTGATAAAAAAAATTGGCATTTAGCCTTAAATTTTGGCTTAATTTAAGAGTGCTGCTGCCTTGTTCTCAGTTTGTATGATCAATTGATCACTAAGAATGATTATTTAAATAACTGATTGACCAGAATCAGTTATTTAGTCGGTTATTATGGGAGCATTTAACATATTGTTTTGTATGAATCGTATTGAACCATAGCGTACAGTGTTGTGTCACGTTGAACCGTGTTGAACCGTGCTGTCTCGTGGTGAACCGTGCTGTCTCGTGTTGAACCGTGCTGTCTCGTGTTGAACCGTGCTGTCTCGTGGTGAACCGTGCTGTCTCGTGGTGAACCGTGCTGTCTCGTGTTGAACCGTGCTGTCTCGTGTTGAACCGTGCTGTCTCGTGGTGAACCGTGCTGTCTCGTGTTGAACCGTGCTGTCTCGTGGTGAACCGTGCTGTCTCGTGTTGAACCGTGCTGTCTCGTGTTGAACCGTGCTGTCTCGTGGTGAACCGTGCTGTCTCGTGGTGAACCGTGCTGTCTCGTGTTGAACTGTTGTCTCGTGTTGAACCGTGCTGTCTCGTAGCGAACCGTGTTGAACCGTGCTGTCTCGTGTTGAACCGTGTTGTCTCGTGTTGAACCGTGTTGTCTCGTGTTGAACCGTGCTGTCTCGTGTTGAACCGTTGTCTCGTGTTGAACCGTGTTGTCTCATTGCGAACCGTGCTGTCTCGTGTTGAACCGTGCTGTCTCGTGTTGAACCGTGCTGTCTCATTGCAAACCGTTGTCTCGTGTTGAACCGTGCTGTCTCGTGTTGAACCGTGCTGTCTCGTGTTGAACCGCGTTGTCTCGTGTTGAACCGTGCTGTCTCGTGGTGAACCGTGCTGTCTCGTGTTGAACCGTGCTGTCTCGTGTTGAACCGTGCTGTCTCGTGTTGAACCGTGCTGTCTCGTGGTGAACCGTGCTGTCTCGTGTTGAACCGTGCTGTCTCGTGTTGAACCGTGCTGTCTCGTGTTGAACCGTGCTGTCTCGTGGTGAACCGTGCTGTCTCGTGGTGAACCGTGCTGTCTCGTGTTGAACCGTGCTGTCTCGTGTTGAACCGTGCTGTCTCGTGGTGAACCGTGCTGTCTCGTGTTGAACCGTGCTGTCCTCGTGTTGAACCGTGCTGTCTCGTGGTGAACCGTGCTGTCTCGTGGTGAACCGTGCTGTCTCGTGTTGAACCGTGCTGTCTCGTGTTGAACCGTGCTGTCCTCGTGTTGAACCGTGCTGTCTCGTGTTGAACCGTGCTGTCTCGTGGTGAACCGTGCTGTCTCGTGTTGAACCGTGCTGTCTCGTGTTGAACCGTGCTGTCCTCGTGGTGAACCGTGCTGTCTCGTGTTGAACCGTGCTGTCTCGTGTTGAACCGTGCTGTCTCGTGGTGAACCGTGCTGTCTCGTGGTGAGCCGTGCTGTCTCGTGTTTGAACTGTTGTCTCGTGTTGAACCGTGCTGTCTCGTAGCGAACCGTGTTGTCTCGTGTTGAACCGTGCTGTCTCGTAGCGAACCGTGTTGTCTCGTGTTGAACCGTGTTGTCTCATGTTGAACCGTGCTGTCTCGTGTTGAACCGTTGTCTCGTGTTGAACCGTGTTGTCTCATTGCGAACCGTGCTGTCTCGTGTTGAACCGTGCTGTCTCGTGTTGAACCGTGCTGTCTCATTGCAAACCGTTGTCTCGTGTTGAACCGTGCTGTCTCGTGTTGAACCGTGCTGTCTCGTGTTGAACCGCGTTGTCTCGTGTTGAACCGTGCTGTCTCGTGGTGAACCGTGCTGTCTCGTGTTGAACCGTGCTGTCTCGTGTTGAACCGTGCTGTCTCGTGTTGAACCGTGCTGTCTCGTGTTGAACCGTGCTGTCTCGTGGTGAACCGTGCTGTCTCGTGGTGAACCGTGCTGTCTCGTGGTGAACCGTGCTGTCTCGTGTTGAACCGTGCTGTCTCGTGTTGAACCGTGCTGTCTCGTGGTGAACCGTGCTGTCTCGTGGTGAACCGTGCTGTCTCGTGTTGAACCGTGCTGTCTCGTGGTGAACCGTGCTGTCTCGTGTGTTGAACCGTGCTGTCTCGTGTTGAACCGTGCTGTCTCGTGGTGAACCGTGCTGTCTCGTGTTGAACCGTGCTGTCTCGTGTTGAACCGTGCTGTCTCGTGGTGAACCGTGCTGTCTCGTGGTGAACCGTGCTGTCTCGTGTTGAACTGTTGTCTCGTGTTGAACCGTGCTGTCTCGTAGCGAACCGTGTTGTCTCGTGTTGAACCGTGCTGTCTCGTGTTGAACCGTGTTGTCTCGTGTTGAACCGTGTTGTCTCGTGTTGAACCGTGCTGTCTCGTGTTGAACCGTTGTCTCGTGTTGAACCGTGTTGTCTCATTGCGAACCGTGCTGTCTCGTGTTGAACCGTGCTGTCTCGTGTTGAACCGTGCTGTCTCATTGCAAACCGTTGTCTCGTGTTGAACCGTGCTGTCTCGTGTTGAACCGTGCTGTCTCGTGTTGAACCGCGTTGTCTCGTGTTGAACCGCGCTGTCTCGTGTTGAACCGTGCTGTCTCGTGTTGAACCGTGCTGTCTCGTGTTGAACCGTGCTGTCTCGTGGTGAACCGTGCTGTCTCGTGTTGAACCGTGCTGTCTCGTGTTGAACCGTGCTGTCTCGTGGTGAACCGTGCTGTCTCGTGGTGAACCGTGCTGTCTCGTGTTGAACCGTGCTGTCTCGTGTTGAACCGTGCTGTCTCGTGGTGAACCGTGCTGTCTCGTGTTGAACCGTGCTGTCTCGTGTTGAACCGTGCTGTCTCGTGGTGAACCGTGCTGTCTCGTGGTGAACCGTGCTGTCTCGTGTTGAACCGTGCTGTCTCGTGTTGAACCGTGCTGTCTCGTGTTGAACCGTGCTGTCTCGTGTTGAACCGTGCTGTCTCGTGGTGAACCGTGCTGTCTCATGTTGAACCGTGCTGTCTCGTGTTGAACCGTGCTGTCTCGTGGTGAACCGTGCTGTCTCGTGTTGAACCGTGCTGTCTCGTGTTGAACCGTGCTGTCTCGTGGTGAACCGTGCTGTCTCGTGGTGAGCCGTGCTGTCTCGTGTTGAACTGTTGTCTCGTGTTGAACCGTGCTGTCTCGTAGCGAACCGTGTTGTCTCGTGTTGAACCGTGCTGTCTCGTAGCGAACCGTGTTGTCTCGTGTTGAACCGTGTTGTCTCATGTTGAACCGTGCTGTCTCGTGTTGAACCGTTGTCTCGTGTTGAACCGTGTTGTCTCATTGCGAACCGTGCTGTCTCGTGTTGAACCGTGCTGTCTCGTGTTGAACCGTGCTGTCTCATTGCAAACCGTTGTCTCGTGTTGAACCGTGCTGTCTCGTGTTGAACCGTGCTGTCTCGTGTTGAACCGCGTTGTCTCGTGTTGAACCGTGCTGTCTCGTGGTGAACCGTGCTGTCTCGTGTTGAACCGTGCTGTCTCGTGTTGAACCGTGCTGTCTCGTGTTGAACCGTGCTGTCTCGTGTTGAACCGTGCTGTCTCGTGTTGAACCGTGCTGTCTCGTGTTGAACCGTGCTGTCTCGTGGTGAACCGTGCTGTCTCGTGGTGAACCGTGCTGTCTCGTGGTGAACCGTGCTGTCTCGTGTTGAACCGTGCTGTCTCGTGTTGAACCGTGCTGTCTCGTGGTGAACCGTGCTGTCTCGTGTTGAACCGTGCTGTCTCGTGTTGAACCGTGCTGTCTCGTGGTGAACCGTGCTGTCTCGTGTTGAACCGTGCTGTCTCGTGTTGAACCGTGCTGTCTCGTGGTGAACCGTGCTGTCTCGTGTTGAACCGTGCTGTCTCGTGGTGAACCGTGCTGTCTCGTGGTGAACCGTGCTGTCTCGTGTTGAACTGTTGTCTCGTGTTGAACCGTGCTGTCTCGTAGCGAACCGTGTTGTCTCGTGTTGAACCGTGCTGTCTCGTAGCGAACCGTGTTGTCTCGTGTTGAACCGTGTTGTCTCGTGTTGAACGGTGCTGTCTCATTGCGAACCGTGCTGTCTCGTGTTGAACCGTGCTGTCTCATTGCAAACCGTTGTCTCGTGTTGAACCGTGCTGTCTCGTGTTGAACCGTGCTGTCTCGTGTTGAACCGCGTTGTCTCGTGTTGAACCGCGTTGTCTCATTGCGAACCGTGTTGTCTCGTGTTGAACCGTGCTGTCTCGTGTTGAACCGTGCTGTCTCGTGTTGAACCGTGCTGTCTCGTGTTGAACCGTGCTGTCTCGTGTTGAACCGTGCTGTCTCGTGTTGAACCGTGCTGTCTCATTGCGAACCGTTGTCTCGTGTTGAACCGTGCTGTCTCGTGTTGAACCGTGCTGTCTCGTGTTGAACCGTGCTGTCTCGTGTTGAACCGTGCTGTCTCGTGTTGAACCGTGCTGTCTCGTGTTGAACCGTGCTGTCTCGTGTTGAACCGTGTTGTCTCGTGTTGAACCGTGCTGTCTCATTGCGAACCGTTGTCTCGGGTTGAACCGTGCTGTCTCGTGTTGAACCGTGCTGTCTCGTGTTGAACCGTGCTGTCTCGTGTTGTCTCGTGTTGAACCGTGCTGTCTCGTGTTGAACAGTGTTGTCTCGTGTTGAACAGTGCTGTCTCATTGCGAACCGTTGTCTCGTGTTGAACCGTGCTGTCTCGTGTTGAACCGTGCTGTCTCGTGTTGTCTCGTGTTGAACCGTGCTGTCTCGTGTTGAACAGTGTTGTCTCGTGTTGAACCGTGTTGTCTCGTGTTGAACCGTGCTGTCTCGTGTTGAACCGTGCTGTCTCGTGTTGAACCGTGCTGTCTCGTGTTGAACCGTGCTGTCTCATTGCGAACCGTTGTCTCGTGTTGAACCGTGCTGTCTCGTGTTGAACCGTGCTGTCTCGTGTTGAACCGTGCTGTCTCGTGTTGAACCGTGCTGTCTCGTGTTGTCTCGTGTTGAACCGTGCTGTCTCGTGTTGAACCGTGCTGTCTCGTGTTGAACCGTGCTGTCTCGTGTTGAACCGTGCTGTCTCGTGTTGTCTCGTGTTGAACCGTGCTGTCTCGTGTTGAACCGTGCTGTCTCGTGTTGAACAGTGTTGTCTCGTGTTGAACCGTGTTGTCTCGTGTTGAACAGTGTTGTCTCGTGTTGAACCGTGTTGTCTCGTGTTGAACCGTGTTGTCTCGTGTTGAACAGTGCTGTCTCATTGCGAACCGTTGTCTCGTGTTGAACCGTGCTGTCTCGTGTTGAACCGTGCTGTCTCGTGTTGTCTCGTGTTGAACCGTGCTGTCTCGTGTTGAACAGTGTTGTCTCGTGTTGAACCGTGTTGTCTCTTGTTGAACCGTGCTGTCTCGTGTTGAACCGTGCTGTCTCGTGTTGAACCGTGCTGTCTCGTGTTGAACCGTGCTGTCTCGTGTTGAACCGTGCTGTCTCGTGTTGAACAGTGTTGTCTCGTGTTGAACCGTGTTGTCTCGTGTTGAACCGTGCTGTCTCGTGTTGAACCGTGCTGTCTCGTGTTGAACCGTGCTGTCTCGTGTTGAACCGTGCTGTCTCGTGTTGAACCGTGCTGTCTCGTGTTGAACCGTGCTGTCTCGTAGCGAACCGTGTTTCCTCGTTGCGAACAGATTCCAGGCTCATGGTGCAGATCTCTCTTAAGGAAATTGTTTACTTCTTGGTTTGTCCTCCTGATAGTGAAGTTGTTTTGCTTTGGTTCAATAGTTTCTCTTTAAACAGGAACTGTTGTCAGTTTCCGTTGCAAGGAATATGAAGTGTCTTTATGACTGGAAAACCCTTTAAATATAAAAAGGAAGAATGAGAAACGTGTGGGTTTGTTCAGACTCACTTTCCCCCAGGATCAGCAGCCATTATGTCCTTTAATTACCTGTGAAATGGCTCTGAGGCAGACGCAGCCCTGCTGGATCCAGGCTGGCACATTTTATACTTCAGTTCATTAAACAGCACAGAGATGTAACTGATAAGGAGGGAAATCCTGGATGAAGCAGCGCTGCAGAAAACATAAACCTGAAATGCATTTTAATTTATGAGTCTTTCTCCAGCTGTTTAGCTAATTGTAGTTGGTCATTTTAAGTATTTATTTGGAGCAGTGGTCAAAACTTAAACAGTTCACTGTAATCAGTGAACTGAAGTTGATCACTGCCTTTGTTTTACCTTCTTTTATTTTTACATTTTTACATTATTTCCTGTTCTTTCTTTCTGGTTTGTGTTGCAACACAAATCCTCTTCCTTACTGGAAGACAACCACAATTTATCAGCTTCTAAAGTTGCTCAGAAAAGTAAGCACTGCGTTTTTATGCTGTAAAAGTGAAACAACTGCTGCATAGATGGAAGCAGATTTGGTTTAGATGATGAATTTATAACACTGAATTTGTATTCTATGATTTTTTTTTTCCAATTTATATTGCACCTGAAAAAATTCACCTGGGAGTTGGGAGAAGAAGGCATGGACCACGTGAGGCTGGGAACAAAACGACACCACTGCGACTCTAGCTGCGTTTTTGTTACAAATGTGTGTAAAACTTTGTCGACATTCTCCTAATGTTGAAAAATCATAATTTTGTAATTGCACAGTTTTTATTAAATAAGAAATTACATTAAAATCACATTTATAAGTTTATTGAAGCAATAAGCCGTTAAAATCACGTCGCACCATCATCCTCTAATCTCTTCCTGTCACCGTCTTCTTTGTGGTTTCTGCCTGTAGTAACATCCTGTTGATCATATGACTCGTTTGATGAGAAAAAAACATTTTTCCTTTGCAGTTTTGTGAAATACGCTAATTTCAATACAGCCAAAAAAACCACCTCATCCTAAACTTTTTATTGGAAAGTGATTTTTGTTTTTTAAATTTCCATTAAGCAAACTTATTTTCCATTCAGCGTAAATTATGTGGTTGATGGAAACGCAGCTAACGAGAACCAATTTTGGCCCTTCGGCTCAACCATGCAGAGCCGCTTGGCGTACCTGAAGCGCTGCGTCTAAAGCGGCGCGCCATTTCCTGTTCATCACAGATGATCATCAGCTTCCCTCCCTCAGGAAGCGCCGAGGAAAATCGAACCCACGTCTGCTTTTACTCACCCGATTCTGATTTTTTCACCAATGAAGAAACCGATCTGTGCCGGTGGGGCTCTGATTCAGTTACAGATCGATTGTTTCAAAGCGTCTGCAGTCTGAACGTATCTGTCGTCTTTTATCCAACTTTTATCTTGTTAATGTGAGAAATGTGTCATAATTTTCTGCACCAGAAGAAGTCAGACGTGTTACACTGAGAGTTCAAAATGGCAGCTTTCCCATCAGTCAGTCTCTGCTACAGCCAGCAGTCCTCCTGTGTACTGCTTATCCCCGCCTTCTCAATTTACCCCCAGCCAATCAAACTCCATCAGAGCTGGGTTTGAGGCAGGTCTCTTCCTTAGCAGGGTTCCAAGATGGCCGCTACAAGGACACACCCAAAAGGTAACAAACATTTCACAGACAAAGGATCATAAACAGACTCTAGAATTCAAACATTACAGAAAACCCTATTGCTTCTTAACAGACGGGTCAAATAAGGATGAAAGTTATAATTATGAAATGATGAAAAGTCTGTGTCTCGAACCCACAACTCCTGGTTCTGATGCAGTCAGTCAGTCCTAAACAAAAGTTTAATTTTATTAGTGGTGTTTTCTTTTGATCAGCTTCCTCCTCTTGTTGGTGAATAAACTTTAAATCGATCCATAAACGTTTCGTCCATCGTTGCTTCAGTAAACGGAGCGCTGCCGCGTGACGGCCCTTCTTCTTCTACGGGTCATAATCAGAAATCTGATTATGGTTTAATTTGTCATGAAAAAACAAAACTGGATTTTAGCAAAAAATCTGAATCAAGTATGAGCGAACGTTGTTTTTTATTTCCCACTCCGTTTCTGCTGCTCTGTCTTTTTATTTGACATTTCTTTTGTGTGAAGACGATCATGTTTCTGTCATGTCTACGTGGAAAACAGCAGGAAGTTTCCAGAGTGGCTCCTGTGTTCCCATTAACACTGTGCAGTAGTAATTGGTGCCTTAACTTATTTTAGCGCCTTTAGCTTCGGCCTTTCTGGAAACTATACTAATATACATTATTAACAGTCCAAACTGTTTATGCTGCATAACTATTGAACACTGTTTGGGGGAATCCAAAGTCATTTTAATTACAGGCTGGATATTAAATACTCATTTAAAGCTGTAAAAGATAATTTGTTGAGTTGAACGAGTCGGTTATGAATCAGCGCAAACATTCAGCAGACGGCCACAAGCATTTATCCAGCAGTCTGCGGCCACACATGGAGAAAAAACACGCTGCTCATGGAAAAACCAACACTTGCTAACATTTATTCACTACTGTTGCACCATCAGTTATTTTCTGCCATTGAACATGTTTGTTTTTGGTAAAGATGTGAGTTAGCTCGGCGTCCTGGACTGTTTCTGTTTAGGAGGAAATAAATTGAGACAGATCAGATCTTCGTTCAAACGGCGTCTCCCCCAATCAGACCGGCGTTCCCCACAAATAAAAGATTTTAAACTTGCCAGACAATAATAATAAAAGTTTGCGATATCCCCTGGTTTTTTATGAATAATGTGTTTGATGCAACAAACTGCAGAAAGTTTTACTTTTCTCATTTGTGTCCAAAAGTCTTTGGGCTCATTGAGGCTTTTTTCACATTTGAGTTTCTTTCTTTTTGCTGAATCATGAACTTTGACCTCAGCAGAGACGAGTGAAGCTGTAGATGTTGATCAGGTGTTCATGTTCATTTTCCTGAAGGTTCACTAACACGCCGTAGTCTGATGTTTTTGTCGCCATGACGACCGGCCTCAGGGATCATCCCAGTGGCGGCTCCCGTTCACCCAGTTCCTCTGACGGACATTTTCCACCAACAGCGCCTCTGGAGTTTGGTTTGGTTTGCTCCGTCCGCCCGCCTGTCGGTCCGTCTGTCCGCTCTCTCTTTCACACAAAGACCGAGACATTTGTCAGGCTCCGCCGATTCCTGCCTGCTGCTCTCGTTTTATGGCGTTTCTCGCTACCATCTGCAGAAATCGTCTGGTTTTGGTTTGTTGTTGCAGATAAATGTTTCTGCTACTCAAACAAATTTTAATATCAGACAATTTCAAATGAAGATATGAAAAGTATATGGAAGAAGATTAGTGCCACTAAAAAAAGAACATTACTCAGGATCAGAAATGTTTAAATTGTTTATGCATTATCAGACAAAAATTATTACGGATATTAGAATTACAAAGTAAAAAGAGTGAATTTCCACCCTGGAGCTGGATTAGAGCAGACTGGAGCTGGATTAGAGCGGACCGGAGGTGGATTAGAGCGGACCGGAGGTGGATTAGAGCGGACCGGAGCTGGATTAGAGCGGACCAGAGGTGGATTAGAGCGGACCAGAGCTGGATTAGAGCGGACCGGAGCTGGATTAGAGCGGAAAGGAGCTGGATTAGAGCGGACCGGAGGTGGATTAGAGCGGACCGGAGGTGGATTAGAGAGGAACGGAGCTGGATTAGAGCGGACCGGAGCTGGATTAGAGCAGACTGGAGCTGGATTAGAGCGGACCGGAGGTGGATTAGAGCGGACCGGAGCTGGATTAGAGCGGAAAGGAGCTGGATTAGAGCGGACCGGAGGTGGATTAGAGCGGACCGGAGCTGGATTAGAGCGGACCGGAGCTGGATTAGAGCGGACCGGAGCTGGATTAGAGCGGAAAGGAGCTGGATTAGAGCGGACCGGAGGTGGATTAGAGCAGACCAGAGGTGGATTAGAGCGGAACGGAGCTGGATTAGAGCGGACCGGAGGTGGATTAGAGCGGAACGGAGCTGGATTAGAGCGGACCGGAGGTGGATTAGAGCGGACCGGAGGTGGATTAGAGCGGACCGGAGCTGGATTAGAGCGGACCGGAGGTGGATTAGAGCGGAACGGAGCTGGATTAGAGCGGACCGGAGGTGGATTAGAGCGGACCGGAGCTGGATTAGAGCGGAACGGAGCTGGATTAGAGCGGACCGGAGGTGGATTAGAGCGGACCGGAGCTGGATTAGAGCGGAACGGAGCTGGATTAGAGCGGACCGGAGGTGGATTAGAGCGGACCGGAGGTGGATTAGAGCGGAACGGAGCTGGATTAGAGCGGACCGGAGCTGGATTAGAGCGGAAAGGAGCTGGATTAGAGCGGACCGGAGGTGGATTAGAGCGGAACGGAGGTGGATTAGAGCGGAACGGAGGTGGATTAGAGCGGACCGGAGGTGGATTAGAGCGGACCGGAGGTGGATTAGAGCGGAACGGAGGTGGATTAGAGCGGAACGGAGGTGGATTAGAGCGGACCGGAGGTGGATTAGAGCGGACCGGAGGTGGATTAGAGCGGAACGGAGGTGGATTAGAGCGGAACGGAGGTGGATTAGAGCGGAACGGAGGTGGATTAGAGCGGACCGGAGGTGGATTAGAGCGGACCGGAGCTGGATTAGAGCGGAAAGGAGCTGGATTAGAGCGGAAAGGAGCTGGATTAGAGCGGAACGGAGCTGGATTAGAGCGGACCGGAGCTGGATTAGAGCGGAAAAGAGCTGGTTTAGAGCGGACCGGAGCTGGATTAGAGCAGATTAACCTGAGCTGGTGTTAATTCGCATTGTGGCGGTTCATTGAGGCGTTTGCGTTGGACCAAAGCAGTGCTATTATTGAATAATAAATAATATTGATAATGAAGTAATCTTGGATCAGGTTGCTGTTTGTCCTGGTTCTGAGAGTCCGAGGCTCCCAGCGGCCGGCAGTGCTTCAGATGGACGTCTGGCTCCGCTGGCGCTGCATTTTCTGTCTGAAGGAGCCTGAACTGTCGGTACGTTTCTCTGCAGGACGATAACAGCAGGTCTCCACATGGCCGCGCCGCGCGCTGGGGTTTCAGGTGACGTCATTACTCAACTTTCCTGCCAATAAAGTCTGCCGCAAAGCAACTGGAAAGCAGGTACAGAAAGACATTCTCAGCAAAATTTGATGTTTTATGAAGCAGGTCCTGTTTCCATCGGCGCCATCTCAAACGAACCTGATGGTTTAGATCAGATTCTTCCTGATTTGCAAATTTGAGTTTCTATGAAATTGTGTAGAAGGTTAAATAATGTGGAGAAGCAGTAGTTATTCAAAGTAGTTAATGATGAGTTTGGGTGAAATAATCCTGGTGATGTTGCTTTTATTGGAATATTTAAACTGAACAATATGTAAAACTTTTGCCAGCAAACCTCATATTCAGTGAGAGGAGTTGAGAAATATGTCTATGTAAATTCTTTATGTAAAAACAACATTTATTCAGAGTTTAATACTAAAATGTGCAAAGCCTGTTGATGACTTTTGTTTGTATTTTCTGTACTTTGGGTTTTCCTGGTAGATTAATTTTGGCCTGTTTTGTGACAACTTGCCCGTTCCTAGCAGGCTGTGGTTATGTGACGCCGATGTTTGTCTGGGATCTGGAGATCAGATGAAACACTTGGAGCGTCGCTGCTTACAGCTCGATTTTCCAATCAGACTCCTGACGTCAGGAGATCAAAGCTGACAGGATAATTCATCCGTCAAAGCAAACAGCCAGAGGAGCCTTTGCTGCTTGACAGCAACAATTATATGAGAAACTCAGCAGGATTAAAACTTATTAATTCACTCTGCAGGATTTCATAACAATACAAAGTTTTTAAAATGCTAACCCTCAGGATGTTTTCCTCCTGATGGTCTGGTAGAACCAACCAAACCCTCTGACCAACCTGTTCCCCTCCTGGCCTGTGGGGGCGCTGCACCAAGAACCACTGAAGGAAACCACACAAAAACTTCTGAAGACACTGAGAGCAACTTCCTTCTTCACCAAATGGTTATGAGTAACAAATATTTCAGTCTGACCATATTTCTATGAAGGTTTTTCCTTCTCTTTACATTGGATGAAAGTTTTCTGTTGGAAAATGGAAATGATGCACATTTGATCTGGAAAATGACAAACAAACGTACATTTCCAGACTTTTCCAGACTGCGTGGAAGTTCTGTATAAACTAGAGTCACCCTGAATGACACGGACACTGTAAAAACACTAAATCTTACCACATATTTTTGTCAAGTTTCACTGTAAATATCTTAGTTCACTTGAAATAAAACAAAACTAACTTACAAACAACGTTTCAGTACAATTTAGGAGTTTGCTTTAAGCCAATAATTCCTTAATATCAATTCAAAAAGTTCTGGATCCACTGGCAGATTATTTCACAATCTATGGCACTGCACCGTTACCTAGCAACCCCGTCAAGCCTGCCCGTTACCTAGCAACCCCAGTCAAGCCCATGACTAGCAACCCGGTACCAGTTCTACCAGCAGATTATTTCACTTTAATAGGAAAAACATCATAAGTGAAATAATCTGCTGGTGGAACCACAACCTTTTCATCAACATTAAGAAATTATTGACTGAAAATAATCAGTAACACTTTATTTGACGGGTTGTGCATAAGACTGACATGACACCTGTCATAAAAACGAATAAGTCTTCATGAATTATGACTGTTGTCATATAGTGTAATTCACTAAATAATGACACTTTTAATACAAAGTTGACATTATTCATAATGTCTTTGTTATGACAACTTGACATTAACCAAGAATCATCATCTTACGTAAATTTGTTATAAAAGAATTACCGATTAAATTTTAAAAAATTATGTAGCTTTATGTCTTACATTTCTTAATTTAATTGATCCTAAAGTTTTACAGCAAGATGTCTGCAAAGCACTTATGAACTTTACATTTGAAACATTATTTCAGGCTGTTTTAAGTAGTGCAGTACACCATCTCCACCAGTGGGAGGCAGCAGTGCACGAATAGGCGTGCAGTGTGTTGGTGAAGAAGAAATCTTCCATCTTGTGCATCTTGGCCAAACTAACACAAGTTATAACGGCCAGACCTGCTGTTTAAAAAGAAGCTGAAGTTTGACACCTAATACATCTGAGGTATGTTTCTTATTAACTTTACATTTTCTTTGAGAAAATAACATTGACTATGTTTCTTTCTTTATAATGTTAGCTATGAGCCATTCAAGCTAATGCTACCTTGCTTTAAGTTAATGTTAGCTAAAGTTATTAAACTACATTACTGTAACGTTAGCCCTTAATATTAAACATATTTTATAGGCAGGTAAATAAGTTTTTTCCCTCTAATTTTAATCTGACAAATTTAAAGCTAATATGTTAGTCAAAGTTATCCTTTATGTGTTTTATTTAGCAACTTGGCTGATGCAACATGGTGCTTGTGTTCTTTGCTTTGGCAACTTTATCCACATAAAGACCCGTTTCAGCCTAAGGACACATGGTGGGGGGCAAAGGCTGCTAATGAAGACGAGCTACAGGTGTGGAGGATGATGATGAGGACCAGCCACCAGAGGAAGAAGCAGATGAAATATCCCCAAGGAAATTAGGTAAGTTATTTTTGTGTTACTATTTTCTCCAGGTGAAGGGGGAGCAGGAATCAACATCCACCAGTTAACAAGTTACATTTTAGAGAACTAATTGTTGTCAAATGAAAAACTGGTGTTTAATCTATTTATTTAATAAACTTCTTGCAAACATCCATAAGCCAGAGTATCTGGTTGGAAATAATTTCAAATGCTCATTAAGTGAAAAGATCCTAAATCTATACATTAAATGATGCAATCTGAATAACAGGCTGTATGAATTTCTGCCAAACAAATATTCAGAATAATTTTGTTCAGCTCTAGTCATTATGCTAATTGTATTAATAATTGCACTTTATAACAACCAGTCATGCTAACTAGACATTTGTCTGCCAGTCTACCATCCTGACAGTTTGCAGCAAGGGACATTTTTAAAATGGTATTTAAATAAATTCTGAATTAAGATCACATTGTTTTTTGTTTATTGGTTTTTGAAGTGACCTCAGTGGATTGAGTCTTCACCCACTGTGAGAATGTCCTGAAGAGATTCACCAAGTTTGAATTCACCATGATTAACTATAGCAAGAACAGCTATAATTTCTGAGCATTTCCTTCAAAGCTCTGCTTCCTGGACATGAAGACGTTAGACTATAACGAAGGAGATGGCTGACATGATCAGAGCAAAAATGTTAGGACTGTTGAAAGAACTGATTTCCTTCAGTTAAAGAATAATTCATTCTGTTTTAATTTCTCAATCAGTATTTCAGAGTTACAATATACTGACCAGAAGTTAAAACCTCTGTTTGAAGAAGTAATCTTTTGTTTTATTCCAATGTACAAAGAGTTTGTTCTACAGCTCTGATGGTAGTTATAAGTAGTTCAGTGTGAGGTAAGAGTTAATATTAATGACTCTGTTATTAAATCATTTGACAGTGTAATAAAGCTTAATGAAATCTTTATTGTTGGTCCTACTTGTTCTGCTTTATTTCAGATAGGGGGAAATATTAATTACTGTTTTGTAAAAGCTTTTGACAGTGTAATAACACTTCATGACATTATTATGACATATTTATGACAGATGATGATTCTTGGTTAATGTCAAGTTGTTATAGAAAAGACATTTTGAATAATGTCAATTTTGCATTAAAAGTATCATGATTTACCAAATCACACTTTATGACAACAGTCATAAATATTTATGTTTATGACGGTATCATGACGGTCTTATGCACAACCCGACAATTAAAGTGTTACCAAATACTTTCTTATATTTTGATGAAAGTTAAGTTTCTTATTTCAAGTCTACAAAACATTTCCACTATAACTCAACCAGAAATACTTGCTAAGATTTTGTGTTTTTAAAAGCAGTGAGTTTGTTGTATATTTTATCCAGTTAATTTATGATTTATCAAATAAAGAGTCCAAACTAATAAAAACAGACATTTTATTTGATAAAAGCAAACTATATCAATATGAGCTTTCCCATTAAGTGTAACAAACTGATTAAAGGTCTGAATTTAGCAGCTTTTGACAGCAAAGCGTCTCATCAGAAGACGCGGTGCTGATGTCTCCTTGTGTGTTTGGAGTCCAGCAGCTGCTGCCAGCCTGGGATCTCTGATCGTCTGCAGCTGCCACAACAGGCCGGCTTATCTAAGGCGCATGTTTCTGTGATGTGGCCCTCCAGGCCGTTATCGGCCCCAGCCTGCAGCCAGCGTGCTGACCGAGCTTTATCACGCTCTTCAGACACACAGGAAGTGAGATGTGGGAGCAAATCAAAGCTGCAGTATGTTTAAAGGAGCCTTGATGCTTTAAAAATTGGTTCCCTGTGACAAACTACGGCTCCTTAACCGGCTCGCCTTGTGGTGGGTCAAAAAAAATGACAGCTTAACAGTAAAGTTACACAAGCAGCTGCAAACAAACAAAGGGTGTTAGCTGTAAATGTGAGCTTTAAAACAGAACAGGACAGAAATAAAAATAGAATAGAATAGAAGTACTTTATTCATCCCAGCAGGGAAATTACTTCGCAGTTACAGCATAGAGACAAGACACAATAACAACTACTACTGAGTAGTAGTTGTAGATAAAATAAAATATAAAATGCTATAAATTGTAAAAACATGAAATGCTGCCAACATAAAAAGCAACCTAGAGCAGTCCTTGCAAAGATTCAAAAAAATGCAGATATGTATCTGTAAATATATGTACAGCAAGTGTGCCACAGTGCAGTTGTGCAAAATCGGACTGATTAGTGCAGAACAATGATTTAGCTTTTATTGTACAGTGAGATGGCCTGTGGCAGGAAGGATTTCCTGTATCTGTCCCTACGACAGCGGAGCTGGAGCAGCCTATGTGAGAAGGTGCTCCGCTGTCTGTCCACTATGTGGTGGAGAGGGTGCTGTTTATTGTCCATAATAGACAGAACCTTCTTCAGTGTCCTCCTCTCCACCACAGTTTCCAGGGACTCCAGCCTTAGTCCCAGTACAGAGCCAGCTTTCCTGATGATTTTGTCCAGTCTATTAGAGTCGCTGGCTCTGATGCTGCTTCCCCAACACACAGCAGCAAAGAAGATGGCATCGGCAACAACACTGTGATAAAAGGTCTCCAACATCTTGCTGCACACTTTGAAGGATCTCAGCTTCCTTAAAAAATAGAGTCTGCTCATCCCCTTCCTGCACACAGCGTCAGTGTTAGATGCCCAGTCCAGTCTGTTGCCGATTACAACTCCCAGGTATTTGTAATCCTCCACCACTTCCCCTTTGGTCTTCAGTGGCCGTGAAGATGTCTTCTGAAGGAGAGGTGGTGTGCAGGAGAATGCCGGTAGGTGGTTTGAACAACTTGGGGCAGTGTGGATGTGTGGGGGGCTGGTGGTGGTAGGGGAGTAGCAGGAGGTGAGCTAAACCTGTTGAAAAACTGGTTGAACTGGTTTGCTCTATCCAGGCTCCCAGATGTCTGTGTGTCTTTCCCCTTCAACCCAGTGATGTTCTTCATTCCTTTCCACACATCTCTCACACTGTTCTGCTTGAGTTTGGACTCAAGCTTCCTCCTGTAGTTGTCCTTGCATGTCCTCAGTGTCTCTCTGAGTTCACGCTGGACTCTCCTCTGCTCCTCCTTATCTCCAGACCTGAAAGCCATCTTCTTTTTGTTTAGAAGTGCCTTCAGGTCACTGGTAATCCAGGGTTTGTTGTTGGAGAAGCAGCGCACGGTCCAGGCTGGCATGACAGTGTCCTCACAGAATCTGATGTAGTCTGTGATGCAGTCAGACATGTTGTCGATGTCCTCCCCATGAGGCCCACAGAGCACATCCCAGTCTGTCGACCCAAAGCAGTCCTGCAGTGCCTCAGCTGCCTCCTGTGTCCACCTCCTCACCGTCCTGATGCTCACAGGCTGCCTACTCACTAAGGGGACATACTTGGGAGTCATCC
Organism: Xiphophorus hellerii; assembly: GCF_003331165.1. NCBI lineage: Eukaryota > Metazoa > Chordata > Actinopteri > Cyprinodontiformes > Poeciliidae > Xiphophorus > Xiphophorus hellerii. Next base: position 29,242,349 of record NC_045682.1, read on the forward strand.
TTACCAAGATGTGGTCCGACCTGCCAAGTGGGGGCAGGGCTGTGGCGCTGTATGCATCTTTGGCATTAGCATACAGGAGATCCAGCATTTTGTTTTCCCTGGTGGGACAGTCAACATACTGCTGGAAGTTGTGTAGAGTTTTGTCCAATGAAATCCTTTCTCTGCAGCTGGGAAATGACAGAAAGAAAGAAAAGGAAAGGAAAACAAAATCTGCTTTTCATGTGTTTTTAAACAAGCTACTGCTAGCTTAGTAGCAGAGCTAGCTTCAAAAGGAAAGTTTAAGTTATATTGTCAAAAGTTAAAGATCCTAATAAAATTGGTGCTTGGTGTCATACAGAAGAAAAAATATATCCGATTTTGTTTAGATGTTTGTAAAAGCTAGCATTAGCACAACTAGCCCCCCCTGCACCCCCCACCCCCAAATGCAGTTGAATGAGATGTTTCAGATATTTTGAAGTTTATTATTTGATTATGTTAATTATTACTAAGCGGCAATCATTTTGACAGTTTGGTGTTTTAATATTGTTACATCTCAGATATTGGAGGGAAAGTATCACAAAAATGTCCAACCATTTTCAGATGGGAATGTATAACCGTCCTCTCTGTGAAAACCAAGCAGCGGGACGGTTTCTGGAGAACATTAGTTCTCCTGAAACCTTTCCTTCAACCAGAAAGAAATGTTTTTTATCAGATCTATGAAGATTGAAATCACAATAAATGCTCTAAGTTGCTCTCCATTTCCTGTCCAAGTGGAAAGAGATCTCCTGTGTCTGCTGAAAATAAGTGACAGATGTTACTGAGCAGAAAGGAGAGCTGGAAGTTTGGGTTTCCTGCCCGCTAAAAAATGAGAACAGGGGGACAGATATGTTTGTGTGTTTACTTCCTATAGGATGTTACCCTTTGACCTCTGAGGCTGAACCTGACTCTAATATGATGCCTCTGTGTGAGCGTCTTTCTGAAGTGTCCAGACAAACAAAGCTTTGGTTGAGTCGGCGTCTCCTCGCTCCGCTGGAAGGAAGTCGTTCTCCGACTTCGCTACATCTGTGACGTTGCTGGAGCAGAGGTGAACTGTGGCCCAGGGGCCAATTGTGGCCCTTGAAATGCTTTTGTTCGGCATTTCAGCAAATCAACAACAGTAAAAATTTGCTCAACAAAATGGAGAACAACTGATGACTCTAAAATAGTGGAACTTGTTTTTCTTTTAATAAGGCGACAGTGTGAAACTTTTTATGCTTTGGCATCGGGTAAAAAGTCGTGGGTCCAGTTAGCATTCAAATCCTGTTTTAAGGATCTTTCATTAAGCTACAGAGAAAAAACTCAAGCTTTACGTCAACTTGCTCATACTGTAACTCACCTGAAACAACCTGAACTGCCAGACAAACATGAACTAAAGTCTAAATCCAGCTGCCCGTAACGTTCAACCTGCCCAAAACACACGAGAACGCAACTTACACTGCAAAAACACAGAAAGTGTTTCTAGTCAACGTATCTTAGTTCACTTTAAATAAGACTAAAGTACAAGTAACATTTCAGCCACAAGCAGGAGTTTGTTTTAGGTCAATAATTCATTAATATTGATAAAGTTCTGGATCCACTGGCAGATTATTTCATAATGAACTAATCTGCCAATGGATCCAGAACTTTATCAATATTAATGAATTATTGATGGAGATCCTGTTTGTTGCTTCGTCTCGTTTCAAATGAACTGAGATACTTTGACTAGAAACTGAACCATAACTTGTTGGTAAGAGAATTAGTTAGTTTGAGGAGATGTGAAGGCGAGCAGGGATGAAGAGGAGGAGGAGGAAGATGAGAAGGAGGATGAAGGATGAGGAGAAGGAGGATGAAGAGGAGGAGGAGGAAGATGAAGATGAGAAGGATGAAGATGAGGAGGAGGAAGATGAGGAGGATGAAGGATGAGGAGAAGGAGGATGAAGATGAGAGGAGGAGGATGAAGATGAGGGGGAGGATGAAGGAGGAGGAGAAGGAGGAGAGGAGATGAGGAGAAGGAGGATGAAGATGAGGAGAAGGAGGATGAAGAGGAGGAGGAGGAAGATGAAGAGGAGGAGAAGGAGGATGAAGATGAGGAGAAGGAGGATGAAGAGGAGGAGGAGGAAGATGAAGAGGAGGAGGAGGAGGATGAAGATGAGGAGAAGGAGGATGAAGAGGAGGAGGAGGAAGATGAAGAGGAGGAGAAGGAGGATGAAGATGAGGAGAAGGAGGATGAAGAGGAGGAAGATGAAGAGAAGGAGGATGAAGATGAGGAGGAGGAGGATGAAGAGGAGGAGGAGGAAGATGAAGAGGAGGAGAAGGAGGATGAAGATGAGGAGAAGGAGGATGAAGAGGAGGAGGAGGAAGATGAAGAGGAGGAGGATGAGGAGAAGGAGGATGAAGAGGAGGAGGAGGAAGATGAAGAGGAGGAGAAGGAGGATGAAGATGAGGAGAAGGAGGATGAAGAGGAGGAGGAGGAAGATGAAGATGAGGAGAAGGAGGATGAAGATGAGGAGAAGGAGGATGAAGAGGAGGAGGAGGAAGATGAGGAGAAGGAGGATGAAGAGGAGGAGGAGGATGAAGGATGAGAAGGATGAAGATGAGGAGGAGGATGAAGATGAGGAGGAGGATGAAGATGAGGAGGAGGATGAAGAGGAGGAGGATGAAGATGAGGAGGATGAAGATGAGGAGGAAGACACGTGGTCTTAGTTTTCTGGCTGTGGATGGAGAAGCAGAACCGAGATCCAAAACAAATCTTCCAATCTGGAGACATTAAAACTTCTGTAATGGTCACATTGGCTTCCACCAGCCGAAACGCAGAACACACACACACACTGCACACACACAGGCACTTAATTACAACAGATATCAGAGCGTGTGTGTGCGGCGTGTCAGTGTGTGTGTGTTTGCTGCTTTATCGGCTCTCTCTCTCTCTCTCTCATTCGCTCTCTGGCTGCGGCTCAGATCAGATCGTTACAGAGCCGTGAACGGCCGGAGCAGGAAGTAGCATCTTCCTCACTTCCTGTTGCCTCCTCCCTGCTACCATCAAACACAGAACTGACCGTCGAGTTCTGGTTCTGGTTCTGGTTCTGGTTCTGGTTCGTCCTCCAGCGTTTGACTACAGACTTTGTCTTTTGCTTCCTAAACGCATCAGAGGCCCATCAGAGAAAGGAGCTGTGGACCAGTCAAAGCCCAGAGAGCCAATCACTGGGTCATGTTGTGTTCTGTTCCAACATATTTATTGCTGTTAGAGTTTTAAAGGAACGACCCGGCAGATTTTAACAGGTCAGGAAACGACTCTGAGAAAATAGATACCGGCATAAACTTTGCTGAAGTTACAGTCGGCCATAAACTGCAGAAACACCGAGGCTGGTTTAGAGAACTGCAACTGATATTTTATTAGTCTGAGAAGTCAAACTGAGCTTCAGCACTGGATTGACCTTTGACCTTCAGGCTGAAACAATCTGTCAGTGTTTGGTCTCCTTTCTGTATCCATAACATCCGCCCTCCTAAATACTCAGAGCTTATTAGTGAAACCAGAGCAGCCAGCTCTCAGAAAATGTTTCTGTGTCCAAACTGCTGGAAAGTCTCCAGGATTAAACGCCTCGCTCATCAGACGGCCTCTGTTCTGAACCGGCAGCATGATTAACGCGGCGCGGCGGCGCACACAGACCCGTGGTCTGCGCCAACACTCGGCCCTGTGTGCGCCGCCGAGCCGCGGCTCCACCGGAGGCGTTTCATCAACGTCAGGCCGCTCTGAGGCCGCCTCTGTCCGGCCGCAGGGCCCTGGAGACCCGCCGGGTCGAAAGCCCAAGAGCTGCTGAAAGGACGCCTCAATGCGGCTGGGAGCCGCTGGGGGCCGGAAACATTTGACCTGTCAGCACGGAGCCAAACGGAGGCAGAAACAGGCGCGATAAATCTTCATTTATTAGCTAAACATTAAGATGAGGTTTCAGCGTTTATCTGGCTGATAATGTTTCGTCACTAAAAACATGCAGAAAGCAAATAGCTGAAAATATTTCCCATAAACTAAACATTTTCTGAGGAATTAATGTTTATGACAGCAGTTAACAGTTATGTTGTTGTGTGGACACAGTTGCACTGCAAAAACACAAAATCTGATTTACATCCAGATGTAAGTCAGACAGATATTCATCTGTCGTGAAATGAGACAAAACTTTCAACTAACATTTCAACGACGTTTTAAATCAATCATTTATTAATAGTGATTAAAAACTTATTCAATTATTTCACAATCTACTGGTGCTGTGCTGTTGCCTAGCAACCCAGCCGACCTGGGCCTGTTGCCTAGTAACGCAGTGCCAGTTCCAGATTTTTTCTTATAACAAAACATTTTCCACATGTTGACATAAAATAATCTGCCAGTGAAACCAGACGTTTTCATCTAGATTAAGGAATTTTGACTTTAAACCAAAGTTAGTTGTAAATTAGTTTTGTGTTGGTTTAGGTGGACTAAAATATTTGCTCTTGGTAAGATTTGGTGTTTTTGCAGTGTAAAAATGACTTTATGTTGACTAAATGATCTGATTATAAAATACAATGTTTACTTATTTAGATTGAATCAGTTGAGTCTGTTGCTTCAAACTTATCGGATAAATGTGTCAAACTTAAAGGTGGTTGACAATTTATCATAATTTTCTTATCAAAAAAATTAGAAATCATACCTGTAAAAAAAGCAGACATGGCTGAAGTCTAATTAGTTCATTGCAACAGATATAAATATTTAACTTTGCTTTTTAAGTTCATATTAATCTTAAATCTTGTGTTTTAACTAAATTTAATAATTTAAGTTCCATAGTTATCTCATAATATGCTAAGTGAATGTTTTGGAGGTAACCTGGAGACGTTTTCACATCGATGAGTCGAGTTGTAAAACCTCGTTTAGCCGTCGGGTCTGTGAGGACAGTGGGACTCGAACCGACAACCACTGCGGTGGATCCTCAGCGTCTCAGCGGTCCGTGAATGTTTTCATCAAATCCTTCGTGTTGAGGATGAAATGGCTGCAGAAGAACGTGATTTTAAATGAAGGTGGTAAGGAGGGCAAGACATCTGGGTTTAATTTATGGCTCCAATAAATCCCCTCTGTTTGCCCTCTGACCCCTGAACCAGCCAGGCAGCTTCCTAAAATCTGAATGGCTCCCCCGCCGCTCCGGCAGAGCGCGAACAGTGGCCGTGTTATTCTGCTGTAAAACCCAACGGCGTCCTTGTAATCACCTGACCGCGTCAGCCAGGCGGCCGGCGGCGAGACAGTCGCTCTTTCACTGCCAGGAACGGCGGGCCGAGTTACGGAGCCGCTTCAGCTGCAGCTCACTAAGACCCGGAGGTTTATTCTGCTTCCGGCCTCAGCAGAACGGTTTCCTTCTCTTCACCAAAAAAACTCTGGATCTGTCTTCTACTGTCAGGTCACAGAGAATTCAGCTTTATTTCAGAAATAACCACGACTGGATGGAGTCGGTCCCTATTTTAGTGCTGGGATTAAGAACTTTCACTCAGTCAGTTGTAATTATTCACATTTTAATTAAAACTCATCTCAACATAAAAACATTTTAAACCCCAAAAGCTTTTCTGTTGCTAAATCATTGAATAAACAACAAAATATTTATTTTCTCTATTTTGGGTCAGATTGGTGCAAACTGCTGTTAGACCAACCTGATTCAGAAATGTGGACTGTTGATGCTAACATTAGCATTAGCTGCTACTGTTGATTCTGACATTAGCATTAGCTTCTACTGTTGATGCTAACATTAGCATTAGCTGCTACTGTTGATGCTAACATTAGCATTAGCTGCTACTGTTGATTCTGACATTAGCATTAGCTGCTACTGTTGATGCTAACATTAGCATTAGCTGCTACTGTTGATGCTGACATTAGTGTTAGCTGCTACTGTAGTAGCTGATGTTAGTGATGTTAGCGTTAGCTGCTACTGTGGATGCTGATGTTAGCATTAGCTGCTATTCTTTATGCTAACATTAGCTTTGATGCTGACATTATTGTCAGTTGCTATATGTTTAGCATTTCGATGTTATTTGAGGCTAGCGTAGCTTCACTGATAGGCTAACTCCACAGTCTTGTTGTAAGAGATGAGTTCAGGTTGCTTCGGTTTGGCTTTCTTGAGTATAAAACCTGCTTTGTAAATACAACATTGGTTGGTTGATTGATTCATTGCTTCATTGATTGATCACTGTTAAATCAGCAACATTGCCATGGTTGGTTAAACAGGAGCCACATGAAATGGCGGTTGCTGATTTGGCCCATAAGGCAGTTGTCCAGGGTGGCATTAGAAAGGGGCTGCATGTGCAGCAGATAAAAACTGTTGAGTTATTTCTGGATCCTAAATCAATGAGTGATCGGAGTCCCACAGCCATCATGGCTTCTCCATCAAACGGGTCACATCTTTTAATATTGTTCATAGATGGCGGTCTGAGTTGGAGCACACATGTGACAAATGTATGTGCAAAGGTTCACCAGCGTCTCTATTTTCTTAGACGACTTCGATTGTGTGATGTTTCTAAAATGATAATGTTGATCTTTAATAGGCCAACCGTCGAGTCTGTTCTGACATGGCATCACTGGATGGTTTGGAAATCTTACTGTTACATTAAAAACTCAAATTCAAAGTCTGGTGAAGAGGCTAGTAAGATCATCAACACTCTGGATCTATCGTCTCTGATCGGCAAACTCAGAACATCCTGTCTGATGGGTCACATGGCATCAGAATACGTTCTCATGAACTCTGGGAGAAGGTTCAGGTTCCCCTGTGCAAATATAACCGTCTGAAACATTCATCTGTACCACTGTCCATTAACCCGATAGATGGCCGACCAGCAGGGCCTGGACAGAGCAACGGGAGGTCCAGACGATGACCAAGAGTAGAGGATGAATGTGAGTGGAAATGGTTATGGGGATGAACTGCTGATCTGACATTTTGCTTTTATGTATTTATTTATGGCTACTGTCCTTTTGGATGAGCTTTTATTGTTGTATTGCAGGTTTACTTCCAAGACAAATTTCTCCTAAGGGAAACTAATAAAATGATCTTATCTTAAACTGTAGAAACAAGCGTTCACACCTGACTCTAAATGCTGCTTAGCATTTCACTCATAGTTAGTAGTGAAATTCAGAAACACTGAGAAAAAGACAAAACCTTCTGTCCCAAAACAGTTTGTTCACATTTGGTTGGTAAAAACCTGATAAATGATCAAATATGAACCAGAAATCAAACTAATAACAGAAAACAAACATTTGATTATAACCTCAGTTATAAAACTACAGTGGCAGCTTAGAGTTAAGCTGGTTGGTTAAGAACCTGCGGAGCCGTTTTCCTGGCTGTTTCCAGACTGTTTCCAGACTGTTTCCTGATCGTTTTCCTGGCTGTTTCCTGATCGTTTTCCTGACTGTTTCCTGATCGTTTTCCTGACTGTTTCCTGACTGTTTCCTGACTGTTTCCTGACCGTTGAATCGGATTTCTGTCTCCTGGTCGGGGCCGAAGCTCCTGTCAGGATCCTGGAGGCGTCAGCAACGAAACCATTCAGGAAGGTAAACGCTTTTCTCTGAGTTGGTTGAAGCAGGCAGCGCGTTGCTGCTCAAATCCTTTCACACTGAGAAATTTACAGGTTTTACTAAAAAATTTCTGAGTCTAAACTCAAAATTTCAATTTTTTCAAGCAACTTTTCAACCTGAGAAATTTGAGTTTTTCTTTAGAAGGTTTTATTGGCTCTAGTGGCCTTTATTTGAACGTTAATTAAAAGGAAGGTGGGAAATGAGAGAAGGAGGAAAACATGCGGCAAAGGTTGCCAGGCTGGGAATCGAACCCGCGAAGGCCTCCATGTGTGGGTTGGGCTCAACCGCTGCGCCATCACAGCACATCCCAGAAATTGGAGTTTTTTTCTAGAGAACTTCAGAAGTTTTTGTGAAAATATTCTTTTAGTTGTTTTATTTGCGAAGGCCCTAACGCGCCGGGGTGTGTTGTTCTGGTCTGGTTCCTGAGCAGCAGGTGTCTCCAGGACTTCGACTGAAACAGAGACTCTTCCCGAGCCCAGAGGAACCGCAGCCGTAAAGACAAAGGGAGAACGTGGAGGACTCGTAAATAATGTTTTAGAGAAGCAGCTCCACCAGCTAACCACCGCTTCCTGGAAGACGAATATAGCAGAGGGATTCCTTTAAGAAAACAGGATGTTTGCGTCAGACACTGAAGTTTTCTCACTGATGCTGATTGTTGGTGCTTCCCTGTTAATTAGCTTCTGGCTAATTTATGCTGTGAAAAACTCTTTACTGGTTTGACTGGATTTTAGACAAAACAGAAAAGAAGTCAGGCTTTTAAAATACTTCTGTTTAGCTTCTATACATTTAAATAAAATATTGCCAGATGAACGTCGCCATGTTGTTTACATTGCAATGCACCCTGGGTAAATGACGGTTGCTAGGTGCTACAGTGCTGGCTAGCTAGCTGCAACAGTAAACGTTCATGATTAAAACGTTAAAATCTCATTTAGTATGTTTACTATCATACTAAATGAAAGCAGAAACACAGGGCTAATTAAACAAATCTAATATTATAATATAATATAATATAAATCAAAAAGTTTATCCTAAACCAAGGTGTTCAAACTTTTTGTCATCTGGCCCAAAATCGTCGTGTCAAAAGTTTTCACGGTCCAAGAAAATAAAAAACTGAAATGACAGCAACTTTTAGCTTTGATGTAGAGAAATTAGTTTTTTTTCTTGCTCATCAATAAAGAAAATGGGAAATATTTTAACCAAACTAGTATTTTTTTGTAGGAAAGCGACGTGTCATCTTCTAATCTAAAATATAAAAAGCATTTTGCATGTTTGCTTTATTAAGATACTTGTAGATTTCAAATTCATTCTCGGTTATGAGAACAGGATTGTTTTATTTAAAACTCACCATGTTTATCAGGTTAGCAGATGAAATAAAAGCTGATTCATCTGCAGCAATGTTAAAAACTGATCAGTGAAACTGAAGCAGGTCGGCTCATTATGAAAGCTTGGTTATGGAAATACTTTGTTTTGAACTTTTAATTTTGTAAGATGATTCAATTGGTAATAAATTTAACCTGACTTCAAATAAATTAGAAATCTTCATCTGCATCAATTGTATCAACTGTGGTGCCATTTTTGACCCGTGGCCACAGATTACAAGCTGGACATTTTTTCCAGGAATGCCAAAAGCCTTACAGCTGTAAATTATTCAGTAAAAGTGAACTAATCCAGCTTCCACTCAGGTTTCCTTTAGCCTTCAGTTTGCAGTTGAATTTCATGCTAGAACTGATTCAAATGATTTCCTAAACAGATTACACACAAACTGCAGAAGCAAACCCTTTATTTAAACCGCCCCGGTCTAATGAGAAGAAGCTCAAACTGTTTTTGAACGTTTCCCAGCTGATGTGAACGATTACTGTGCATTTGCACCAAGAAGGCCTGTAATTGTTGAAGCCCTGGGGATGTGGCTGATTGGACCTCGTTAAGCTGCATGTGCGTCAGCGGACACCAGCCCAGAATATCGCAGTCAAACTTTGGCTTTATAACCTGCACTTTCCCCGCAGAGGGTGGCTAATGGCTCACAACGTCCAGGTAGCAATTTGGGCCAGTTAGGGTTTAACTACATCCGACACAGAATAATACGGCATGGAATCATCTTTCGAATATTGTGGAAAACATTTGGATCGGAACCGCAGCATCACAAGTTACACAGTCAAAAAGCAACAGCAATAATCTGAGTTATTTAGACTCCATCTTTTAAAAAAGATCACCAGTGATCTTGGTGATACCCAACTGGAGCTTGGGTACAAGACAGTGCTGAGTTTGAACTTTTCAGCTGGTTTGCTCACATGAGCTGCAGAACAACAGACAAACTTTTAAGAAAACTTTCAATGGCAGGTATAGCAGCCGGTAAATAGTGGTGAAACCAAAAACTACTCTGTCTCAACTGTTTGCTGAAAGAACATGGAAGACAGCAGGAATATTTCAGCAGAGAGCGTCCATCCTCTTTATTCATCAGTTTGACCCTCTGAGCTCAGGAAGGCGTTGCTGTTTTCCTCTGGGAACTAACATTTATTAAAGTCATTTATTGACAGTGCAATAATTATTCATAACCAAACTAAATGGCAACATTTACCTGTAGCGTGCTCAGTGTTTTGCTCTATTCACAAATTGTTGATAATTTGATTCTATGAATGAGTTTTATCTTTTTAGAAGGAAAGTTTTCACCATCATAGATTAAATAGTTCTATCTTATTTTTTTCCTATATACAGTATATAAAACTCTACCAACTAAAAATCTCTCCAAATAATATAAATGGCACAATAACAACCTGGGTGGTTATTCTTCTGTGAAACTAATCCATTTGTTCATTATTGACTTTTGCTCAATTACATTTCTTATGCATACATTGTAAATGGTTTTAATTATAGTTGATCATGTTGTTTTTCATGTCTCCGTATTTGTTTTATTCCTCCTATAATTGATGGAAATATATAGATATTATTTATAATGTATAAATATCTTGTTCAGGTCATTTAGTTAGCTCTACATCCTTAAGAAAATTTTTAAAAATTGTGTTTATTAGAGAATTTATCTCTTACAGTGCCAGTAATTCCGAAATTAATAGTAAATAATAGACTTTGCTATTCTCATTTAGTGAGGTAGTTATATTAGTTGTGTTACCACCCCACGCCACTAGAGGCAGTATCAGGTCCGAAAAGATGCGACTAAGCAGATGTAGAACTTCACAGAAAGCTACAGAATCTGTTAAAAACTGTGAGCTGCGCTGAAGAAAATAAAAGAGAGAAGTCCAAATACATGCTGAGAGGGAAAATCCTTCCTAAAGGTGAAGATATATCACAGATTTCAGAAGAAAATAAAAACGGGAGACCGTGGATAATATAGGAAATAGCGCCCCCTTCACTTCCGGAGTGCAATGGTCCCATTTCCTAATAAGGAACATGACTGACAGCGGTCCGCCCCGGCCTTCCTGTTTGCTGCAGAGAGGTGGACTTGGAATATTTAGGCTGGAGCTAAGTAGTTAGCTGTACTGCTCTAAAACTAATATAAAGCTAAATATTTAGCTTAATGTCTAAATTTTTACCAAATTAACCTAAATCTCTTTCTTCTGACAGGCTAAAAACCCAAATTATTTCTGTTCATTTTTGTATCTTTACCAACAGCAGGTCATCCTCAACGACTGAATATTGTTGGATGATATGATTAACATTTCATTTCCCTTTGGGATTATTATGTAAAGTATTTCTGAATTGGATAACTGACTGACTTTTATCTTTTCATGAGTTATTTTAGATATGAAGGGCTTTATTTTAATTTTTTTTACATTTTAACCTTTTTCATGTTGCCAGATGGGTTTTGTTTAAGTCATTTCTTGATTCTACCAGTCAGAGTGCAGTGAATGAGTGAAATTTGAACAAAATATGGTCAATTACTCTTAATTACACCAGTTTTGTTCCTTGGTCCTGTAACACTGCTGCCTGCAACACTTTTGGTTTAGAAAAGATAACTTTTTGCTTTCGTAGCCTTCCTGTTTCCTTCCTGTTTCCTTTATGTTGCCTTCCTGTTTCCTTCCTGTTTCCTTTATGTTGCCTTCCTGTTTCCTTCCTGTTGCCTTCCTGTTTCCTTTATGTTGCCTTCCTGTTTCCTTCCTGTTTCCTTTATGTTGCCTTCCTGTTTCCTTTATGTTGCCTTCCTGTTTCCTTCCTGTTGCCTTCCTGTTTCCTTTATGTTGCCTTCCTGTTTCCTTCCTGTTTCCTTTATGTTTCCTTCCTGTTGCCTTCCTGTTTCCTTTATGTTGCCTTCCTGTTTCCTTCCTGTTTCCTTTATGTTGCCTTCCTGTTTCCTTTATGTTGCCTTCCTGTTTCCTTCCTGTTGCCTTCCTGTTTCCTTCCTGTTGCCTTCCTGTTTCCTTTATGTTTCCTTTATGTTGCCTTCCTGTTTCCTTCCTGTTTCCTTTATGTTGCCTTCCTGTTTCCTTCCTGTTGCCTTCCTGTTTCCTTTATGTTGCCTTCCTGTTTCCTTCCTGTTTCCTTTATGTTGCCTTCCTGTTTCCTTCCTGTTTCCTTTATGTTGCCTTCCTGTTTCCTTCCTGTTGCCTTCCTGTTTCCTTTATGTTGCCTTCCTGTTTCCTTCCTGTTTCCTTTATGTTTCCTTCCTGTTGCCTTCCTGTTTCCTTTATGTTGCCTTCCTGTTTCCTTCCTGTTTCCTTTATGTTGCCTTCCTGTTTCCTTCCTGTTTCCTTTATGTTGCCTTCCTGTTTCCTTCCTGTTGCCTTCCTGTTTCCTTTATGTTGCCTTCCTGTTTCCTTTATGTTGCCTTCCTGTTTCCTTCCTGTTGCCTTCCTGTTTCCTTTATGTTGCCTTCCTGTTTCCTTCCTGTTGCCTTCCTGTTTCCTTTATGTTGCCTTCCTGTTTCCTTTATGTTGCCTTCCTGTTTCCTTCCTGTTGCCTTCCTGTTTCCTTTATGTTGCCTTCCTGTTTCCTTTATGTTTCCTTTATGTTGCCTTCCTGTTTCCTTCCTGTTGCCTTCCTGTTTCCTTCCTGTTGCCTTCCTGTTTCCTTTATGTTGCCTTCCTGTTTCCTTCCTGTTTCCTTTATGTTGCCTTCCTGTTTCCTTCCTGTTGCCTTCCTGTTTCCTTTATGTTGCCTTCCTGTTTCCTTTATGTTTCCTTCCTGTTGCCTTCCTGTTTCCTTTATGTTGCCTTCCTGTTTCCTTTATGTTTCCTTCCTGTTGCCTTCCTGTTTCCTTTATGTTGCCTTCCTGTTTCCTTCCTGTTTCCTTTATGTTGCCTTCCTGTTTCCTTTATGTTTCCTTCCTGTTGCCTTCCTGTTTCCTTTATGTTGCCTTCCTGTTTCCTTTATGTTTCCTTCCTGTTTCCTTTATGTTGCCTTCCTGTTTCCTTTATGTTGCCTTCCTGTTTCCTTCCTGTTTCCTTTATGTTGCCTTCCTGTTTCCTTTATGTTGCCTTCCTGTTTCCTTCCTGTTTCCTTTATGTTGCCTTCCTGTTTCCTTTATGTTTCCTTCCTGTTGCCTTCCTGTTTCCTTCCTGTTTCCTTTATGTTGCCTTCCTGTTTCCTTTATGTTTCCTTCCTGTTGCCTTCCTGTTTCCTTTATGTTGCCTTCCTGTTTCCTTTATGTTTCCTTCCTGTTTCCTTTATGTTGCCTTCCTGTTTCCTTTATGTTGCCTTCCTGTTTCCTTCCTGTTTCCTTTATGTTGCCTTCCTGTTTCCTTTATGTTGCCTTCCTGTTTCCTTCCTGTTTCCTTTATGTTGCCTTCCTGTTTCCTTTATGTTTCCTTCCTGTTGCCTTCCTGTTTCCTTCCTGTTTCCTTTATGTTGCCTTCCTGTTTCCTGCGGCCCAACTTAAGTGCGTGAAGCTTCGTCAGTAAAATCCGACCTCTTCGTAACTCTGGCAGACAGTTTCTGCATGTGGGAGGAAAGTAAAACTGATGCCGAGGTGCTGAAGGCTGGAGTGTCTATAAACCAGCGGATAGGATAATTACAGTTTAAAGATGAAATGTGACGACGACGGCCGTCTGCTCAGTTTGTTCTTTAAATTCTTTGTTTGGGCTCAAACCCAAGAGGACGAATCGTCCCGGAGGGGAATTCACTCCCAGCAACAAATCACATCTTCAGTAAGACGCTGGGCTGCTGAGAAATGTTGTCTGCTCTGGTTGCTTGGTTAACTTAAATCAAATATAGCACAATGTGTTTTTTTCCTCTTGGGTTGCCATGTTTGGTCTTTCATTTTCAGAAACAAACAGATGAAAAACCAAAATCGTGTCCTGATTCGTCTTAAAGCAGAAGTCTGAGCAGTGTGGTCTGATGGTAAAACTATCGTCATCAAGCAGAAGCTCAGTGGAAACCAGACCATGAAGCTGGAATATTAGAAGATTATTAATGGGAGGAAAAACTCAGCGGGCGGAAAGTTTCTAAGCTTTTGTTTGTAACGAGATGCAGTTTGAAAACAGGAATAAAATCATCTCACAAAAACAGGAAACATGTTGAGGACCCGACTTCACATGAACGTTGGATTCATTTCACCGCTTCAGAATTTCAAACGTTTATTAAAGGAAGCTTTTTAAAACTAGATTTTTATTTCAAGATTTATCCCCTTTCCCGTCCATCCGTCTGTCATCCATCCGTCTCTAAGTTTTCATTCTTCATATAAAATCTGATAATTGTAGAAAATGTAAAACATTTTGACATGATAATATTTTGAAGTTCCCAGAGAAAATGTTGATAATCTGTGAATTAATTCTTGTGGATCCAAATCCTGAATGTTGGAGTCGCTTTGAGCGAAGCGTAGAACCGCAGCGAGTTATCAGATGTCAGTCAGGCGGTTCTGGTTGGCACGTTTCTATGACTTTATCTGGGTCATCTGGACCAGAACAGTCAGTTGTTTTCTGGTCTGCAGAACTTTGTGTTAAAGTTTCATAAGTTGAACAGGAAGTCCAACTTCAGACGGGCAGAACCGGCGAAGCGGCGCCACTGCAGGCCGACGGATCCGAAATGAGACGGAGAAACGAACTGCAGCGGGAACGGAGCGGAGCTGCTGGGACAGAACCGGGACAGAACCAGGACAGAACTGGCCGGGAGAAACGCCTGCGGAGAGACATGGTGGCGGCAGAATCATGCTGTGGGGAAGAACAAAGAGGTTTGGATTCAGACTGGGACAGAAGTTCTCCTTCCAGCAGGACGGGTCCAGCAGAACCAGGACAGAACCCGGCTCTGGAATCACGCTCGGCACATCCAGAGTACAAACATAATTTCTCAGATTTTTGGCTCCTCTGGTTGTTTGTAAATGAAAAATAAGATAAATTGATTTTTACAGTGTGGAAGCAGAAACAGGATTCTAGAGTCGAAGCGAATTCGTTCCGTCAGACGATTTATTTTTGTCTTGTTTTAAACTTTCTGCTTTTAGCAGAATTCATGTTGAAAACATGTCTGGTGTTTTTCCATAATAATCATATTAAACAAAAGCTGATCCCGTTTGTAAACTAAATGGTGCTAAAACTCATATTTATTATTTTTATTGTTTAAGTTTCTCTTTGGAGCCTCATCACTCCAAACCGTCCACAGCAGAATGTGTCCTATTCAAATCCTCCTGTCCTTTTGTTCTTCTATTTATCCTCTGAGAAAAATTTGAATCTCAAATGTAAAGTTGGATTTTACATTTTAGACAAACGAGTGGATTTCCATGAAGCCGGACAGAAACCCGGCGCTTCGTTTCGTCGGTTTTTCTGCTGAAGCTTTTTAATAATCAGCTCAAGTTTATCTGTAGAACATTTCAGCAACAAGGAAGTTCAAAGTTTAACATCAGGCAGCCAATGAATGTGAAACGGAAGAAATAAAATATTTTGTCAAATTCCTCCATCAGAATCATCAATACACAAATAATATACTGATCAATATTCCAGTTATTGTGAATCAAAGCAGCTCCAACCAGATGGGATTTTAGCCTTAAAGGAACTCAGGTTTTCGGCTGTTTTTCAGTTTTCTGAAAGTTTGTTCCAGATTTGTGGATCATAGAAGCTGAAAGCTGCTTCCACATGTCTGGTTCTGGTTCTGGTTCTGGTTCTGGGAAGTCTCCTCTCTGACCCTCAGTGGGAAAACGTGGAATATTTATGAAAGAGTTTTCCTTTAATTGAACTCTATTCTATCTGTCTAGTCAAAGTCCAGTTGGTGAGGTGTGAATGCTAACCGACCTCTGACCTCTGGTCCGCGCAGGGCATTCTGGGTAAATACAACCAAGGCTAACGTGCTAGCCTAGCGCTAGCAGCAGAAATGGCTCCTGGTCTTCAGCCAAAGACTAAAGAGAAATCCTCCAACACTAAAATCTGACGCCTCCATCTTGTTTCCATCTGGTGAAGAAGGAAGTTGCTCTCAGTGTCTTCAGAGGTTTTTGTGTGGTTTCCTTCAGTGGTTCTTGGTGCAGCGCCCCCTCAGGCCAGGAGGGGAACAGGTTGGTTTGGGTCAGAACCACAGCAGCTGGAGGTGGAGCAGATGATGGAGTTCTGGTTCCAGTAGAACCGGGTCGACCGGACTGAAGGAGGAAAATTCATGGCTCTCCATCCAGTCTGGCTGAGCTCGAGCTGTTGTGCAAAAAAAATGGACAAAAAATGTTTTAGTTAGAAAATGTTTCCAGAAGCTGGCTTCATATTGGATCCCCCTCTCCATGTTGTGAATCCAGAGTGAAAGCAAGCCGCCTCGTTAAAGCCCGGTTCTGAATGAAAGTCCTTAGATCGACACGTAAACTCTGAAAGAGAAAGAGTCTGCAGGCAGCGCTGCTGTTATGACCGCTGCTCTTTGTGCTGCAGCTCCGTGACGGACAGAGACGTCAAGCTGTCAGGCAGGACAAAGCAGCGCGTCCGGACTTCATCTCTGGGAGACGGAGACGCACAAAGAGCTGCTGGGAGGACTGGGAGGACTGGGAGGAGGTGATCTGAAGGCCAGATGGTGAAGATGTTGCTGTTGCTACTCATCGTTTCTTGGCTATGTTGAGGTCTGGTGATCGTTCTACCTTAGTGTGGTGAGGCTCTCCTCCGTCTGATTGGCTGTTCTGCATGAAGGAACCTGAGAATCCTGAAGACGTCTGCCTGAAAACGAGAGGCGCTGAAGGTCTGACAGGAAGGTTTGGAGATCGTTGACCCACCTAACTATCCTCCTCACTAAAGCTGCTCCTCCAGTCCAGTCCAAACACGGAGCCTGATCTTCATCAACATTAAATCTCCACCTTTCAAAAATACGATCATTCACACAGGATGCGTTTCAGAGAAGTTTTCATCCACATGAACTAATCCGCTCCGGGGCGTTGCTTTAAACCTGCCAAACCCATAGGGGGCAGCGCAGTGCTAAGAACTATCAGATTGCTTCAAAACAACCACGACTTCCTGTTAGCTATTAAACATTAGGTTGATTTGAGTGGACAGATGTACAGATATACTGCTTTTAAAACGCATATTTGAATAAAGTTCATAAAAGACGATGTTGGCTGGGAATCGTGTCAAAGCAGAACGGAGATCAGTGATTCTGGAGAAGAGGGACAAAACGCATCCAACCGTCCAACGCCCTAAACACGCATCCAACCGTCTAACTCCCCAAACACGCATCCAACCGTCTAACGCCCCAAACACGCATCCAACCGCCAACGCCCCAAACACACATCCAACCGTCCAACGCCCCAAACACGCATCCAACCGTCTAACTCCCCAAACACGCATCCAACCGTCTAACTGCCCAAACACGCATCCAACCGTCTAACGCCCCAAACACGCATCCAACCGCCAACGCCCCAAACACGCATCCAACCGCCAACGCCCCAAACACGCATCCAACCGTCTAACGCCCCAAACACGCATCCAACCGTCTAACGCCCCAAACACGCATCCAACCGTCAAACGCCCCAAACACGCATCCAACCGTCTAACGCCCCAAACACGCATCCTACCGTCTAACGCCCCAAACACGCATCCAACCGTCTAACGCCCCAAACACGCATCCAACCGTCTAACGCCCCAAACACGCATCCAACCGTCTAACGCCCCAAACACGCATCCTACCGTCTAACGCCCCAAACACGCATCCAACCGTCTAACGCCCCAAACACGCATCCTACCGTCTAACGCCCCAAACACGCATCCAACCGTCTAACGCCCCAAACACGCATCCAACCGTCTAACGCCCCAAACACGCATCCTACCGTCTAACGCCCCAAACACGCATCCAACCGCCAACGCCCCAAACACGCATCCAACCGTCTAACGCCCCAAACACGCATCCAACCGCCAACGCCCCAAACACGCATCCAACCGTCTAACGCCCCAAACACGCATCCAACCGCCAACGCCCCAAACACGCATCCAACCGTCTAACGCCCCAAACACGCATCCTACCGTCTAACGCCCCAAACACGCATCCAACCGCCAACGCCCCAAACACGCATCCAACCGTCTAACGCCCCAAACACGCATCCAACCGCCAACGCCCCAAACACGCATCCAACCGTCTAACGCCCCAAACACGCATCCAACCGCCAACGCCCCAAACACGCATCCAACCGTCTAACGCGCCAAACACGCATCCAACCGTCTAACGCCCCAAACACGCATCCAACCGCCAACGCCCCAAACACGCATCCAATCATCCATTTTTGCTCTATTTTTCTTCCTTCCAGTAAAATTGAGGCTACAAACGTTTTGTAGTTTTTGGATTTTTGGTTTTTGATGTTTTGGGTAAATTATATATTTTTAGTTCTTGTTTCGTTTGCAAAATGTTTTACAGTAACTTCGTGAATGTGGTGGATCTGAGGTTTGAAGCGTCGTCCTCCGGCCGTTTAGGAACGTGTGGAGCAGAAATGTTGAGATAAAAATAATCGTCTGGGACATGAAGCTGTGAAAGGCAGAGAGACGAAGCCGAGAGGGAAACATGGAGGACAGAATAGAGAGGATGGAGGGAGGGAAACCGTTACGCTTTGCTGCCTCTCCATCAGAGGCTCGACCCGGCGGCTCCATACCTCTGCTTTGCATGTGAAAGGCGGCGCATTGTTGGAGCTTAGCTGCACATTTAACCTGTCTGGAGCAAAGAAAGGATCTCTGTCCTCCTCTCACGTCTAACAAACCAATTAGCTGGAAAAAACAGAATCCTTTTGCTTCTGGATCGCTTCATGATTAACTGTCAGGAAAATAGATTCTGCAAAATCACAGAATCTGAGCAAATATTTTAGTTTATTGTCTAATGCAAATATCCTAGAACATCTTTTAAAAACTAACTTACTAGTTCAGCAAGACCCAAAAGTTTAAGTCAATAATTTCTTAATATTCATGAAATATTTCTGCTTCATCATAATGTTAGAAAATGTTTTAAGTGAAAAGGATTCAAAGGTTATTAACTTTAAGGCAATAAAATGTTTATTTTCTTATTTTAAAATTTATTTGTTTATTTGCATCTCTTTATGCATTTCTAACATATAAAAGATTTCAATCAAAAATCTGCAAAATTAACAAAATTTTGTTAATTAACAAAATTAATTAATTAATGTTTATTTAATAAACATTAATAAATGTTTATTAAATAAACATTTAATAAAAAATGTTTATTAAAATCATTTTTTATTTTAATAATCAATAAATTGGTCAATAACTAATACAGTCGCTGTTTGCAGCCTGTTTGTGGAAAAGAAACTGACTGAATTTCATTCTGTCTTATTTTGGTTAAACTTATTAAATAAAACCCTGAGTATGATTAAATTAAACTAAAATAAAAGATCAAATATAAACAGCTGCTCCTCAAGCCCCAAAAAGGGGCGGGGCTACCGGTCACTGGTTACCATGGCAACCACCAACTGCAATTAAAACCAGGAGAAAAAAACTTTTTGACCAAACAAAATAAATTTGAAGAACAAATAATCCATCGAAGCAAGACGTGATCAGGAGTTGTTCCATTCTGAATTGATTGTTTCGAACCGGTTTCAGTCTGGATTCAAAGGAGCTGATCAACTGGATCCATTGATTATTGATTGAATTCTGGCCTGTTTAATGACAGATTTTGGTGCATGAAGTCGTTGCGTTTTTCCCTCGTTAAGGCGGCAGGTGCAGCTCTCAGCGACCTGTAGGCATGTTTCTGCAGAGGTCGCCGGTTCAAATCCCGCCTCAAACCGAACGGCTGCAGTGAGAACATGGAGACCTCTGCGCCCCTCTAAACCCCAGGAATGTCTCATTAAGCCCAGGTCCCGGGCTGCCCGGGGCCCCGGGCCACCCCGGCCCCCCGGGCCCCTGGCAGCGTCTCTCTCTCTTTGAGGTCTGTCCGTCGTTCCTTTCTCCCAATCAGGCTTTCAAAGGCCTCAGTACTTCCTCTTCTTTTCACTCACGTTTTCCTCAAGTGTGTGTGTATATGGGTGTGTGTGTGTGGGTGTGTGTGTGTATATATATATATATATGTGTGTGTGGCATCCTAAAACAGAGAGAAAAGAGAGAGGTGTGATTGAAATGAGGTTTTTTGTCCTGAATGAGTTTCGTCTCGTTTCAGAGATTTTTTTCTTTTGAACTCTTTGCTGAAGAGTGCAGCGGGATTAACGAGGATTATGCAGATGAGGACGTAATGAGAGGATATTTAGAGACCTGCAGACGGGTCAGAGGGTTTGGCAGCGTCACTTTCCCTGCTGATTGTCTTCACGTGTTGATCTGAGCCATGAATGTTTCAGTACAATAAAACTGATTCAATAAAAACTTCAGTTGCAACTAAAATATTAAACAATAAAAATCTGAAAATCATGTTGATTCTTTGAGTCACATTACTACACTGAAAAACACCAAACATCACTAAATCTGACCAAATATGTCCGTCTAGTTTCTACTCCACGTTAATCCACTTGAAATAAAACATAAATAATTACAGGAACATTTTCAGCAGCATATTTCCAATAATAACTAAATATTGACTATAAAATATAAGGTATTTTATAAATTACCAACAGTAATTTAAAGGAAACCTATGATGTAAAATTCACATTTGTCACATTTTTATACTTTCATTTGAGTTTCTAAAATCAAAACGAACACTTTAAAAAACACGCAGTTGTTTTTTGGTGTCTGGAAAACGGGCTGTTTGAAAAACCTCCAGAATCAGCAGATGCTTTATCGTTACCTAGCAACCCCAGCTGATCTCCAGCGGTTGGTCAGCTGGTTTTTATGCTCTGTACAATGGCTGCTGGAAGTCAAGAGCTCTGTTGTTGACTTGCTGCATTCTGGTTGGTTGTGCAGGAGGCTCCACTGATGCTTTTCAAAGATGTACTGTTGTATTATTGTGCATCCGTTTGCAGCCATTTTGTTGCGAGCGTAAATGTCGAGTTGGGGGCGTGGCCAGCAGCAGCTTGTTTGGATTTAAAGTGACAGAGACCCTAACACAGCTCAGACTAAAACCTGATTATCTGAGAATAATTTAGTGTAAAAAACTTAACGGACAGGTTTTGTTTAGGCCGTTGATCGATCCTAACCTGTTACAGGAAGCAGAATAAATCACCTTTATAAACACCTTGGGTTGTGCTAACTTTTACCTCAGGATGTGAAAAGTTGCCACAGTTTGTTTATTCAGTAAATTCAATCCCATTTTTACAGTTTGAATCCAGTAAAATCATTTTTTATATAACTAAACATGATGAGTCCTCTGACAGGAAAAGCTGCGTTCAGATTTCCACTGCCGGCCAGAACAGCTGACAGCTGGGCTCACCGCGGGTCAAAGGTCACGGATTGGCAGCGTGGGGGAGAAACATGGAATCTAGAACAGGAAGGAGCTCGAGGCGCCTCCGGATCTCCGGAGAAACTCGGAGGATCGGATCATAAATCTGTTCACATCGTCTCTGTTTACAGTGTTTTATATTCCGTAATGAAATAAATCTGTTTTTCAATATTATCATAAAATATCATTTGGGCTGCACAGTGGCGCAGTTGGTAGCACTGTTGCCTTGCAGCAAGAAGGTCCTGGGTTCGATTCCCGGCCGGGGTCTTTCTGCATGGAGTTTGCATGTTCTCCCTGTGCATGCGTGGGTTCTCTCCGGGTACTCCAGCTTCCTCCCACAGTCCAAAAACATGACTGTTAGGTTAATTGGTGTCTTTAAATTCTCCCTAGGTGTGAGTGTGTGTGTGAATGGTTGTTTGTCCTGTATGTCTTTGTGTTGCCCTGTGACAGACTGGCAACCTGTCCAGGTGACCCCGCCTCTCGCCCGGAACGTAGCTGGCACCAGCAACCCTCCCGACCCCATTAGGGACAAAGGGTGAACAGAAAATGATGGATGGATGGATACCTGCTTCTTCCTGATTGGCCGCTTCGCTCCTAAAGCATCCAGGAAAAAGACTCAATGATCGGACCGGACCCGACCCGCTGGACCGGACCGGACCCGACATGCTGGACTGGACCGGACCCGACATGCTGGACCGGACTGGACCCGACCCGCTGGACTGGACCGGTCAGTTTGGGGCGTGCCGTGGTGGCGTAGGGGACAGCGCGACCCACATGAGTCCTCGGTGCGGCCGTCGCGGGTTCGAGTCCCGGACCCGGTGATATTTGCTGCATGTCTTCCCCCGTTTCCTGTCAGCCTACTTTCATATGAGCGACACTAGAGCCACAAAAGACCCTGGAGGGGAGGAGAAAAAAAAAGTTTCATCAGTTTTTCATTGAAAGAAACTGATTTGGAAAATAAATATTTTATTTTCTTTGTTCCTTATATGAATTATTGTCATTTTGGTCCTTAAAATACCAACATTTCCACTTAATTTTGGTATTTTAAATATTAAATGCTTTATAATTAGTTACTCAGTATTTGAGTACTTTTCACTAAATACTCTTTATTCTTACTGAGTCTCTTTTTGGCTCCTCTTCCTGTAATTCAGAATATTTCGTCTCTGTGGTGCTGCCGCCCCCTGCTGGATAGTCAGCTGTGGTGCAGAACCGGTTCTGGTTTGGAGGGTTGATGGATCTTTGTGTTGTTTTCTCTCAGACACTTTTCTTGTTTTTCTTGTTTTTGAGAAAC
Source organism: Xiphophorus hellerii (assembly GCF_003331165.1). Lineage (NCBI taxonomy): Eukaryota > Metazoa > Chordata > Actinopteri > Cyprinodontiformes > Poeciliidae > Xiphophorus > Xiphophorus hellerii. Next base: position 29,264,908 of record NC_045682.1, read on the forward strand.
TCCTGGTGAATAATCTGAATAATCTGATACGGTTCCATGTTTCCATCATAAAAGCCAGAGAAGCGAAAAACCTCCACGTTCTGGACGAGGTTCAGATTTTTCCTGCTTCGTGTTGTTGGACTGGAGCTGATTAAGTTTCTACGGTTTGGCATCGAGACGAATTCAGAGATTCAGAAAAATGTTACAGAAGACTAATGAAATAATTATTAATATGATGAGGCCGGTCAGTTCCAGGGTTTAATAGTTTTCATAGTTCAGGGTTATTTTGTTGTGACTTTTTGTCCAGTTAGTTTTAATTTTTTTCAGTGTGTTTTCTAGTTTTTATTATTAGTTAATTAATGTTTAGTTTTAGTTCAGTTTTTATTAGTTATGATGAAAAAAGGACGAGAATCCAGGAGCTAATCTGTGGTAGCAACTGGTAAACAGTAATTCAGACAACTAGACAGTTTAGACAGTTTAGACAAGGACCTGACAGAGAACAAGAAACACAGGTGGATATAAATACACAGGTGTAATCAAGGGAACTAGACACAGCTGGGATCAATCAAGGATAAACAGGACAACATGAAACTCAACGGACTGAATCCTAAATAAACAGACAGAAAAACTCCAATCCTTTCAGTAAAATCCCTGCTGATCCAGCGTTTCGCTCTGCTTCCCTGCAGATGTTGGATTGAATCAACCAATGAATGATCCAGTCCAACGCCTGAACCGCTGAGCCATGAGAACCCACAGCCACCTGCACAGCTTTGAAAAGCATCAGTGGAGCCTTCTGCACATCCAACCAGAATTCAACAAGTCACCAACTAAACTCTTGTCTTTTCCAGCAGCCATTGTTCAGATCAGCTGGAGTTGCTAGGTAACGACTTGGTGCTGGTGAAATGTCACTAAATAATCTGGAAGTTTTTTGAAATGTTTCAAATCATAATCATAAAGTTATTACCACAAACCATTTGGATGTTTTAAAGTGCTTTGGCTGATTTTAGACCCAAATGTTGGCAGAGATGACAAAATGATTCAGTCTGAATTTACTGTAGGTACAAATAAAACATTAGACTAAGGCCCTGTTTACAGGACAACAGTTTCTGGTGAAAATGGACGTTTTGTTGGGTTTGTTCTCTACATTTACATGAAACCACCGAATGTTTCCTCTGAAACGGCACAGATTGAAATCGGGTTCCAGAGTCCAGTGGTTCTGAACGTACCGGTACCGTTGTCTTGTAAACAGAATAAATGGATCT